>NC_056733.1:1570739423-1570926923 GCF_019279795.1 Protopterus annectens | reverse complement strand
GACCCGACTGATGGATCAAAAGATCTGGAACTAGGTCCAGATGCCAAGGTCGCTCCAACAGAAAATGATGAAGAAAGGGGAACCAAATTTGTCGAGGCCAGTAAGGAGCAATGAGGATCAACGAGGCCTTCTGAGCGATAGCTTTCTGTATCACTTGAGAGATTAGTGGGAAGGGAGGAAATGCATACAGAAGTCCCCGGGGCCAAACTTGGACTAGAGCGTCTCTGCTGGGTTGGCCTGGTAAAGGGAATAGGGTGAAAAAATCTCTGCACTTGCTGTTTTGGGGAGTAGCAAGGCTGACCCCACTTGAGAAAAATTTCTCTCACAACAGAGTCTTTCAGAGACCACTCGTGAGACATGAGGATAGCTCTGCTCAATTTGTCCGCGATTTGATTGGACTTCCCGGGGATGTGCGTTGCTATCAGAAACCGCTGAGAAGAAATCGCCCATTGCCACAGTCTGAGTGCTTCTCGACACAGGGGGTAGGACCTGGTTCCGCCTTGTTTGTTGATATACCACACTACAGACATATTGTCCGTCTTGATTGCTATCGTTCCCAAGGGAAGAGAGTCTTGAAGGGCTTGCAACGCTAAAAGCACTGCTCTCATCTCTAGAACATTTATGTGCAAGTGGCATTCGTCTGGTTGCCATGTGCCCTGGACAGTTCTGCCCTGATAATGCCCCCCCCACCCGATCAGGGAGGCGTCCGTTGTCAGAGTAGCAACCGGAGGGGAAGGGACAAAGGGTCTTCCCAACAAGAGCTGAGGGGAAGATATCCACCACAGAAGATGATTTCTGCATGTTTGCGTAATCATGATGGTGTGGGACATTGGAAGTTGCTGGTATGACCATTGCGTGAAGAGCATCCATTGAAGGATTCTCATGTGGAATCTGGCTAATGGAAGCAGAGGTATGGCAGCCGCCATAATCCCCAACACTTTCAGAACTAACCTGGCTTTGATTCTGTTGCTGCTGAAGAGGAGCGAGACCAGTTTGTGTATGTCTGTTATTCTCTGATCTGTTAGTCTCGCAGACATGTTGACTGTGTCTAGATTTGCCTATGAAGGTAATAGTACGACAAGGCGACAAAACAGACTTTTCGCAATTTATTGAAATGCCTAAATTTTGACAAATGCGAAGGTGTAGTCCCTGGCCAATAGAAGAAGATGCTTGGTGGGAGCTGTGAGGAGCCAGTCGTCCAAATATGGAAATACCTGGAATCCTTGACGCCTCAGGTGAGAAGCTACCACTGCCATGCATTTGGTAAACACCGGGGCAGTGGTGAGACCAAAGGGCAGGGCCCTGAATTGAAAATGACTGGTTCCCAGCCTGAAGCGGAGGAATCTTCTGGAGCGTCTGTTCATTTTATGTGATAGTACGCATCCTGAAGGTCTATAGAGCACATCCAGTTTCCTTTCCCAATAGGGAAGGATGGACTGCAGCGTGACCATCCGAAATCTTGTTTTCTTGACTGACTTGTTCAAGATACTGAGATCCAAAATTGGTCTCCAGTCCCCTGTTTTCTTTGGAACTAAAAAGAACCTGGAGTAGATTCCGGATCCTTGCTGGTCTGCTGGAACTGGCTGTATTGCTCTTTTTGCAAGCAGCTTTGAAATTTCCAAAGCTGCAAGATCCCTTTGAGCGGGTGGAACATCTGGAAGGGATTTTTTTGATTGGTTTGGAATGCGAACGAAGGGAATGGAATAGCCTTCGGAAATGATGGACTGTACCCATTTGTCTTGAGTCAGGGATAGTGACAGTGACAATCTTCCCCCGACTGCCTCCGAAGGTGGGCAGTCGGGCAACACCTCAGGGATGCTGAAAGGGCTTATCAGAGAAGGCTTCTCGATTGCCCTGGTTCTGCGGACCCCCCCTGCCTCTAGGGCGACGTCTACCATTGTTGTTCCCCCCTCTGCCTCTGGCGGGAACCGACTCTGTCGTCAGGCGAAGTCCCTTGAGATTGTTTGCGGAACCACATTTTTCCACTTTTCTGGCCTTTGGGGTAAGGCCTAGAAGGAGTGGAGAAACGGACTCCGACGGCAGAAAGAGTCTTGCCATCTGTCTCGCACCTAGTCAAGGTTTCTTTCACTTGAGGACCAAAAAGAGATGATCCATCAAACGGGGAATTAGTGAATGACGTTTTAAAGGGGTCCGCAGTTGCATAGCCGCATCCAGGCATGCCTGCGTAAGGCCACACCTGTCCCTGCGGCCCTGCTCGCTCCATCAGCCGCATAAGAGAGGAGGCGCATGGAGGAGTTAGCTATGGAGTTCAGGGTAGCCAGCTGAGTGTTCATCTTGTCCTGAAAACCCGCAGCCGTAGAATCCTTCAACATGTCACTCGCTTCTTTGATCAAGTCCCTTTGAAGACGAGTAAAATGGCATAGGTAATTCAGCGAATGCATAGCAAAGGTCGCTGACGAGAACATCCGCTTCCCGTACCTGTCCATAGACCTAGATTCTTTGTTAGGGGGATGAACAGGCACTGAAGGATCAGCTAGTTCCTTCTTGGTGGCAGCAGCTACCACCATAGCATCCACAGAAACACCTTTTGTGAGAAATTGCTTGTCAGTTGGTGCTGTTATAAATTTGGAAGGTCTCCTGGGGGTAGGGTCCACTGAATCAGGAGCCGTCCAGGCCTTCTTTGCAACCACCTGCATGAGGGGATCAAAGGGGGGGACACCCAGGAGGTGGAAGGGCGAGAGCCAAACGCCTCAAGATACACAGATTCATCCTCCTAAGGGTTAAGGGCTGGCCAATTTCCCTCTGTTTCAGGATCTCTAGAATGTCTGCAAAGAGACATCTTCAGAAGGGGAACGGGGAACCCTCGAATCCTCTAAATCTGTGTCAGAGGTGACAGACTCAGGTGAGTCTATGTGCTTCCTCTTACACTTTCTCTTCCTAGGGGCTCCCCTGCCAATTCAGGGGAGGCCTCGGAAGAGGATGAGATCCCCACAGGGGATTCATGAGGAGCTAGCTCTCTGCGGTCTGGGATGAGGGAGTGAGTCAACATAACCAAAGGCACCGAAGAAGGAGGGGCGGACGGAGCCGACTGTGGAGTCGAACAAGGTTCCAACACACTCCGCATGACCTCGAATGCACCCCTGTCCGGCAGAGCCAGAGGTCCCCGCTCCGAGAAGCTGCGAACCTCCCTCGGCACCGACAGAGATGGCTCCGAGGCCGATGTCGGAGCCGAACTCACCAGCGCCGAAGCACCGAGAGGGAGAGGGGGGTCGGACAAGGGTCCGATGCCACTCACCCCTCGGAGCAGACGAGGGAAGCCCGGCGCCGAGATTCTTCAAAAGAAGAAATCGGAGCCGAAGACAATTGTATCGGCTCCGACGCTACCACAGTCTCGGTCCCGTGACGCCGGCCCGAGCTCAAAGGAGTCGGAGGAGGAATATTTATTGGAACTAGTTGAGGCATCGACTGATGAGTCGACTCTGGAGCATTTGGGCCAGTGCCTCGGACTTCAAAAGTCTACTCACTACCCTCTGGAGGTCGTGATCTGAGAGCCTCGATGACCTTGAGGAGTGAGATCTGTGGCTCCGTTCAGACAGCAAGGGAGACGCTGGAGCCGAATGAACGGAGCCAAGGGACGGTGACCTTGATCTCTTTCTAGATGTCGGCTCCGATGGTCTGATCGGAGCCGACCCAGGAATCTCTAATGCCTCGGCTCCAGCCGGAGCCGAGGAAACCACAGATACTGCAGTCAAAGACTCATCGGCTCCAGCCGGAGCCTATGAAGCAGTAGGCTTCGAAGCCTTAGGCCTCGACTCTGAAGCTGGAGCCGAGGTCTTGGAAGCCTTAGAAGGTTTCCGATGACACAGAGAGGAACCTTCAGGCTTGATTAAACCCTCAAAATGAGTTTATTTTTTCTCTCCTGCAGGACTCTAGGGCTGAAGCCATGGCATACAGCACAAGAGTCCTGCAGGTGTAAAGGTCCCAGGCAATACACACAAGAAGTGTGACCGCCTGTCAGAGACATTTTCTGACAGCACGAGTCACACTTCTTGAAGCCTGAGACCTTTGTATCCTTGGACATACTCAAGGACCCTAAGTGTAATCACACACAGAAAAAACACACACACACAGATTACACTGATAGGGATTCAAAGGGAATATTTAAACTAAAGGTAATTAAGTTAAACTTCCCTAATCAACACATACACACCCTAAGGATAGGGAAGGGAGGGCCCGAAGGCCTTAGGGAAAGAACTATAAGTTTTTTAGAAAAAAAGGGTCTGGATAAAGGATATGAAGGGATAATATCCACTACAATAAGGGGAAAGAAAAATACACTAAGCTAGCTTAAGTCTAAGAATTTAAACTAGTCTAACTTTCACTAACCTGGAGCCGGTAGAAAACACACCTCGATCGCTGTAGCGGCAAACGAGATCTGAGGTAACTCACGCCTAGCATTGTGGGATATAAGGGGAGCCTCGAGCCAGTGGAACCAACTCTCGAGCTTTTAGAGTGGCCGAGTCGGAGCCGAGGTCGGCTCCGAACCCATCCAGCAAGAATGAAGGCGAGATAGACAACTTAACATCAGTTCTTTAAAGCGTGCTAGTACTTTCATTCCTTTTAGCCATCCTATAGTGTCAGCATTTCATAATATATGTGAAGCACAATTACGTGAATATTATAATGATAATCAAAACTTTAAAAAGTTTTATAATTTATCCATAAATGAGAGAGAAGTTCTCCATTTACTATGTAAAAATGATGAGGTTATTATTAACTCATTCACTCCGGAGCAGCTCAGAAAAAGCTGCCTGCATAATTCCACCATAGGAGCAACAGTGCAGCCTGAACTCATTTGTAGAAAATCCATTTGTAATACCATACAAAACAAATGTTCATAACTCTAACTATAAGAGCTAGACTAAAAATGTAAATGCGAAAGTTGTTCAGCAGACTGAAGTTTCCAACAGTGTAAATGTTGATAGTGCATATCAAAGTCATTATTAAATATTTGGCAAGGAATGTTGATATTGTGCATATTTTGTACCTTTTTGGAATAGCAAAGCACAATATCTTGGTCAATGTACCATGTAGACCCATACAATTGGTATTTAATTTGTTAGTATGAATGTCAGCTTTAAAATGATACCTTAACCAATACTGTGTGATGCTCCTTTATGGAGATATTCACAGAAATATGCTTAATATAACATTTCTCATAACTGATAAATAAACAAAGCATAATATCTCATCACCTCTAACAGACAGAGTCTAGAAGTTGTGCATCTGAATGTCTGCTTCAAAATGATGCATCATTTGTGTGAACACCATGCTCCCTTGCAAAGATATGGGCATAATAATGAGAAGTATTCGAAATGTATAATTTTCATAATCCTACAAGACTAAACAAACTGTGATATCTGTACATGTGTACAGTGCACAGACAGCTATTTTACCATGTTGTAAGGAGCAACACTGTTTTCAAAATGAGGTATTACTTGGCACACTGACATGCTCTCTTGCAAAGTTATTTACCAAAATATGAAAAATAAAATAATAATTTTCATAACCTAACTACAAAACAAACTTTGATATCTGCACACGTGGACAACATACAAGCACAATTCTTTTACCAAGTTAGAACCAGCAATACTGTCTTCAAAATGTGGTATTACCTGGCACATACAGATGCTCCCTTGCAAAGTTATTTATCAAAATATGAAAAAAAATCATAATTGCCATAACCTAAGTCCAAAACAAACTTTGATATCTGTACATGTGTACAATATACAGGGACAGTTCTGTTACCATGTTGGAAGTATCAATACTGTCTTCAAAATGAGGTATTACTTAGCATATTCAGATTCTCCCTTGCAAAGTTATTTACCAAAATATGAAAAAAAATCGTAATTTCCATAACATGAGTCCTAACAAAACTGATATCTGCACAGCATTCAGAAGCAGTTGTTTTACCATGTAGACACACGATTGTAAATATACATTTTCTTGGTGTAGCCAACATACTGCTGAATGGGTACATGTAAAGAAAAAGCAAGGTAAGGACTGCCACTCCACTAATAAACCCAGGAAAGGCATGGGACTTCAGTCGGAGGCAAGGCCATCTGATCTGTCCGATAGCTGTGCTGGCTACCCACTCAGACAGCTGATACCACTGCAGTCTCATGACCTCCTTCAGTGTCAGCAGTCTGCCTTACCTATGCCTTTTCTCTTTACATGTGTCCATTCAGCAATGGACCTAAGAGATCAAGTTCTGTATTAGTAAGCCCTTTCTGTCATCTAAACTCTACACATGCCTAATAAAAGCAGACTATAAAAAGAAGTATTGCAGGATGGTCACTAACATATTAGATTGTATGTGGTAGCACTCTCCTGAAACAGTTCTCTCTCAGCATCCTCACCAGCTCCTTACCACAGTTATTTGCCAAACTCAGAAAAATATACTTTACACAACACATTTCATAATAGAGTTTTACTTACTATACTGGTCCTACTTGGTCATGGGTGTTTTCCATTCTTCTCACAAGCTGCATGTTACCAATCCTACATAGCTCTCCTCACGCCATTGTTTCGGTCAGTCAAGAACAATGCAATGCCCTCCTCAGTTAGGTGAACGCCATCCCTTCTGAACAGGTGAACATCTTCCGTGGTAATGCTGTCATGGCAGATTGTAGAGCCACCAACCCTGTGCATCAAGCCTGGCATTAACCCATTCTGTAAATGTCTGGCCTTGTGAGCTGCCCGTTGACTGTTTGCTGTTTTCCATATCTGTCGAGGAATTATATCAGACCACAGAAAATGACAACGTGGCCACCAAGACTGCAGGTGTTCAGAAATTGCTGTGATTCGAAACCATAGCCTTCTGAGTGGTTGACTGATGACATCATTCCCTCCAATGTGCAGCACAAGAATGTTGGGCTCAGGGTAGATGGAACACTTCTCTTCCAACAACTGCAGTACTCCGCTCCAATGCATACCTCTTCTTGCAATCCAGTATACCTTCACACTAGATGTGGGGAAGCTCAAGTTTTAGTGGTTTTCAGTTACAGAGGCATGGCTGGCAGCTCAGTGACTGCAGGAATGGCCACATACCCACACTCTCAATTGTCGTTCTCCTGCTCGTGAAGCCATGTCAGTGTCAGAAGGTGGACAAACCTGCACAGGAAAGAAAATGCAAACAGATTACTACTTATGTTTGACAGATATATTGGAAGACTACATATATATGTATATCATATGCATTACCTGGTTATCCCATCCAAATCTTCACTCCTATCCACTCTGCCTCACCTCTGCCTTTTCCATTTACATGTGTCCGTTTGGCAATGGCCATAAGGAGTGAAAGTGTGGACAGCAGCACTATGGGACTGAGCTGAAGAGTCTCCAAGTTCTCAGCCTTTGAAAATCACTTATTTTTCTTATGTTGTCAATTGTCACTCTATCCTCAGAATTGTGGGCCAGAGTCCGCAGCTACCTCAGACCCTGGGTAGCTCACCAAACAGATATGCAAGTACTATTACAGCTGTAATATGCCTCACAGATCTCACCCACAAAAATATATTGAATATATATATATATATATATATATATATATATATATATATATATATATATATATATATATATATATATATACACATATATATATATATATATATATATATATATATATATATATATGTATTTAAACCTATTTCATAATAAATAAAGAATACTGTAATCAGTAACTCAACTAAATTACTTCACATTTCAAAAGCACAGGAAATATGTTACCACAATAGCGCAGCCAACACGTGAGTTTGGATATTGTCATTGCCTTATAAGTAAAAAAGTAAACAATGTAAAATATATTCTTCCACATACACAAAACCATTAACAAAGTATAAATGTACACTCCTAAGAGAGTCATTGTGTAGTATATCATATGACAGTAGTAATTTATAAGAAAACCATTACTGATGGAAGGCACTAAATACCATATATATTCATATCCTTAATACAGTCTACCACAAATCCTCTTATTCTAGCAACTTTGGCATGTAAAAACAACAAATTTATTCTAGTAACTAAGTTAAAAAAACAATATGTAAAATCTATGTCCAGATTTTGCCTCATACATTTGTAACATTTTTTGAAATTGTAAAAAATGAAAGAAATAAACTGGTGGGGGTGGGGGGGCTTGCAATGACTCCAAGTGGAGAAACACCCAAAGCTGGCTTGTGCATTCATCAATGTGGTAACTACTTCTACATATGTGAATAACAGTGACAGCTGCTGAGAGTTTGGCCTGAAAAGTGATAATGAGTCAGTGATATATTGTAACGGCACTTACTGGTAATATGCTAATGAACTGCATTTCATTACTGCACAGTTACGCATGCTCAGACACAGGTGCTAACTGCTCCACAGAACCTGTTGAATAAGCATTCATTATATTACTTTGTGCAGCTGCTATGTAACACAGAGTCATTATCATCAGTAAGGACAAGACCTGAGTAATTCAGTAAAAGACTATATCACTTAGATATGAGCCCTTCCTCCCACCAAAATTCCACACATGACTGACATACCCAAGTAAAATGATCAAAATATAGGGTAGTTTCATGCTGGTAGTAGTCAGCAAATAATTACGTTTATCTCACTCAGGCAACTACTTGAGTATAATCAGAAATACACTAAGACAGGCAAAGCTGTCAAACTTATCTGGCTTATCCATTTAACAGTATTAATTCATGTTATCTCACCTAACCATTCCCTCTAAGGCAGAAATATTGTCCAAAATATCCGGGTGAGCAATGTCAAGAATCAGAGAACAAGCTAAGATCAGACCTAAATTTTGCATGAAAAGCCATGAGCATTTCTAAAAAGTGTTGAACACCTACACCAGGGGGTGCTCACCATAAAAAGCCCAGCGGCCTTTGGTCATAAGCTAATGGCTGGCAGGCAACCAGTTGCTCAGCTTGGATTACCTGGGATAGCTCTTCTCTATTGGCTTTCTCTAGTATTATATTGGGCACACACGACTAGGCTTATAAACACCTTCGGGTCAATAGCCCAGTAACCACCTGTGAACTTATGAACTATACAGTTTTAAATCAGCCATAAAAAGATGAGAATACTTTACAACCACCAAATGAAGCATTCACCCAAGCAACCCCTTCAATACAATGCATGCACAAGCAGTAGAATGAAAGATTTACCCAAACTAAGCCTTCAGTAACATTTACTGGTATATACAAACACCAAAATGAGACATTCACCAAAGCAAATCCCTTATGTGCAGGTAGATAATTGCTGCACATTACCTGTTGAGTGGACATTCATTATATCTCCAGGTACATACAGATGAAATATAAGACTGAGTCATTACCATCAGTTAGGAATTTCATGCAGGAATTAGAGTACAAGTAATGACACTTACTTACAAGGCATACAATCCTTGTAAAGGGTGTTACTACCACTGGTTACTGGCAAGCTGCTCAGGGCTTCAAGTATAGGCACACAAATTAGTTGCCAGACAAGAATATGAAACCAATGTCAGTGGTGCTATACTTCGCTAATTATAGCAAACCTTAATGAATGCAATATGTGCAACGAGCCTCCCTGGCTTGTACTGCACTGAATCATATAATTTTCAGTGTAGTCATTTATTTATATGTTGATCAGTTTAGTCCACTACACCAGCAGCCTCATTTAAGAGGGCCCAAGGTGGCATTTACACATACTGGACAGTTTCCCTACTTTTTTCAAAAAGTGCTGTAAGATCTTTTACATCCACCTATACTACCACCAGCTCCAGCAGACTGAGCTTCAGCGGCTTATCTGAAGAATTTCTTATTACTTTGACTTGTAGGCAGTGTGTAAAGTAAAGTGCTTTACAACAGTCAATTACTGTTTGACAACCTTTTGGCAAGCGGTTTCTTCTCATCTGAGCATGATGAGTTTTGTGCATGCTTCAGTGCTTGAGTCTAGTCTGAGAGTTTGGCACAGATTAGAATTATGAACATCTTCCTTCAGTGTAAAATTTGAGTCCCTTTCCTAAACCTTTACTTGCCTACTATGTCACTTTGAGCAAGTTAAATAAACAAATAAATTCATGAATGCTCGTTTTGTGTAAGGTATACATTTCTACAGTACATTCTGATGCCAGACATGAAAAATCACTATTTAGAATAGACGGTCCAGGTTTGCAGTTGTGAGACATGATAATACTGCACTAAACAGTCACTGACAGTTACTTCCCTTGTACTCTGTGTCTCCTGCAGCTCCATACTGCCGGGTCTAAGGCAATGCAGCAGCTTTCTCAATGGCACCACCGTGCCTTCTGGGTAATGAAGTTCAATGAAGAACTACCCCACCTGGCAGAGAATGCTTTGTGTACATGCTTTTTATACATGGCAATGCAGTAGCTATGTAAACACAATACTATACATACAAGGAAATAAACTGTGCTGACTAAATGCTTACATCTGATAGGAGAGCATTTCCTTGTGCTGGAGTTCTTCTGCATGTATAACACAAAACCTTTTATTCTAGTCTAGCAACATTTCAAATTTGTCCCTATTTTTGGGGTTTTGTCCTCCCATTATTTTAGGCTTTGCCAAGACTGCGTTAGGAGGTTGAGGGCCAAGGAACCCCTTTTCCCACCATGTATTTGCCTTTAGAGTTTGTCAGTTATGCACTAATTGTCAAACCGATTAAAGTAAGCAGGCGAGAATATAATTACAATTTATTAAACTGGTTTTGCATTTACTCTCTGATGCCGTTATCCGGCTTTTTACCTTGCCCTTATTAAACCATGTAAAACCAAGCAAACAACACATTTAACAGCTACTCTAACTATAATGTCGTCATGCTGAATGCAAGATTGCAGCAACCATTCACCGCTGTTAGTACCTGCACCAGTTTATAGGCACAAACAAAAGCACAGTCTAGAAGTGTTTTTAGATATCAAACATCTGACTGAGACAAGCCCACATGGAAAAAAATAGTTACTGTAGAGTCAGAAATACCATTGTATAATGTATATGAAATACAACCAGCACCTCACCTCACCACATCGACTCACGGACTGCTGATTTTTGAAATGGAGTTGTCTGAGTTAGTTCTCAGCCCAGGTGATTTGAGACTTAGTTACTTTTTCAGCTTAATTTTCAACACTGGAGTTGCAATCTGACTGCAAAGTTATGTGCGCTGGGAGAAGGCACACGGGTGGAACAGAATGCAGTTACTATCATCTCACAGCATGCTCGGGTGTAAACACAAAGGCGCCATGAGACGGTAGTCGGGGTTAACGAGTTAAAGAAGCCGACAAGGGCGGTGCAATTGTCATTATAGACAAAGATAAATGTTTGAAAGCTATGCACCTTATTATATCTGTCTGCCTTTAAAGAAATATCTTATACAGAAGTTAAAATAATTATTAGTAATATTACTATATCTGTATTTGACCTACAAGCTATGAATGATATAAATGGTGAGACCTTCCAATTTTTTGCAGTGCCATGTCCCATAATACTCATATTACATGGACTCCCCAAAATCCACAAATCAACTATAGAACCACCTATGAGACCTATAATATCGTGAACAGATTGGTCCACTGAGCCCATTTCTCTATATCTGCAGAATGCTTTAGTTTGTTACTTAAAACATGTTAAGAGTTATATTAAAGACATGGGATATTTTTTTTTTTAAAACAGCTCTTATAATTTTTTTTACAATTAGAGAGAAAAGACCATTTCTGCTTGTTGTACTTGACATAACATCACTGTTCACAGTGATTCCTAAAGAATATGGAATAAACTCTATTCGTGAATTATTATGTATTCATGGTATTTTGTCAGGCAGACAGATAGAAACTGTCTGTGAATTGCTTGAACTTGTGTTAGATAACAACATCTTTGTTTTTAATAACAAATTTTATCATCAGATATCAGGAGTGGCAATGGGTACTCCCATTGCCAATACTTATGCAAATCCTATATTAGATAAATGGAAAACAGA
Source organism: Protopterus annectens (assembly GCF_019279795.1). Taxonomy (NCBI): domain Eukaryota; kingdom Metazoa; phylum Chordata; order Ceratodontiformes; family Protopteridae; genus Protopterus; species Protopterus annectens. The sequence continues at coordinate 1,570,914,938 of NC_056733.1, read as the reverse complement.
ATTTGTATATAATGCTCCGAGCTGCTATACCTCAAAAGTAACTTTTTTCAAAAGATTTGTGGACCATGTGTTTTTTTTATCTGGGAAGGTGAACATCATGAGCTAACCGAGTATGTCGAATATATAAATGATAGTACCAATTTTCTGTATTTTTTCTATGACTACCTCACCACACAACATTCAGTTTTTGGATATAGATTTAGTTAAACATGGAGATGAGATACAGACATCAGTACACAAGAAAATGGTGCATAAAAATAAATATCTTCATTACACTAGCATGCATGCTCCCCATATATTTAAAGGGATTGTCAAGAGACAATATACATGTATTTGTAAGCTGAATACTAATAAGGAAAAATATATTCAACAGATGGATGCCATAACAAATGAATTCTGGGACAGAGGTTATGATGAAAAACTATTACATATTATAAGGGAAGATATTATTACTGTAAGAGATGAAGAAATTCCACCCTACTTTAGTGATAAAAATTTTATTAATGATAGTATTAGACAAAAAAACAATTGACAATGTACTACGATATCTTACCACATATAGCAGATATGTTGACATTGTGAAAAATACAATCTCTAGAAACTGGAGCATTCTGAGAAGCGTTCCGGAGTTACTACATATCATTCCAGATAAACCTAGTTTTTCTTATCGTAACTGTATGAATCTGAAACAATTGTTATGCTATCTTGTTGACTATTAAATGCAGCAATAATAGTCAACTTACCATGAAAAAGGTACTTTTCCTTGCTTTAATTGTAGTTGTTTAACTATTAATAGTGACTGCAATTTTACACATCCTGTTACTGGGAAAACTTATGCTCTTAAATGTTCTGCTACATGTAACACCTCCAATGTAGCATACCTAGCAACGTGCCAAGCTTGTTCTAGTTTTTATGTAGGTAAATCTACTAGACGACTCAGGGACAGAATAATAGAGCACAAATCGGACATCAGAAGGAATAACTTAAATTCACTGTAGGGTTGTCACCCTTCCATTTTTTTTCCGGACTATCTGAAAATCAAACTGATTCTCTGGTAGTCCGGAAAACACTGTACAAACCCTGGTATTCTGTTTCAAAAAGGAAACAGATTATTGGAGTTTGTAAATCGGCTGATTTACTATGCTTATTTTTACAGCAAAGCATAGTAAATCAGCCGAAAAGCAGGCAGCAGGAACGGAAAAAGAGGGCGTTCCTTGCTGAGTGATATCATCATGACATCACAAAATGGGCAGAATGTGGGTGGGGGAGGTGGTGGGATGGGTTGGGTTACTGATGATGCAAGGAGTGTGGCTTTACTCCGGTTTTAGCCATGATGAAAGGTGGCAACCCTAATTCACTGGCAAAACATATCAATGAGGATGACTTTAGACACAACTTTACATTTAGAATTTTGACCGTTGTCTATAAGAATATAAGAGGAGGTGACATGAATAATAAACTTGAATTAAAAGAATAGGAATGGATTTTGTTATTACAGGCTGATATTTACGCAGGAGTTAATAAAATGGTCATATTAAAACCTGTACTAAAGGACAGGAAGTCTCACTTAAAGTAGCTTATCTTACTATAAACTTTATTACAAACTACTAATGTGTAGATTTCCTTATTGTACATAATCAAAAAGTACAGTTGTGTACACTTACCATAAATGTAGATGTTAGAGTGTATTCACTGTTGCAGTCATCACACTTGGGTTATCCTGCCAGGGGTAGCCCTCAGTCTGCCCGAATACCAGATGCTTAGTATTTCTGCGTTGGTTGCTGTCGCTTCAGGACTGACGTCAGGTCATCTGTGGTATAAAAACAGGCAGCTGACACCATTGCATCAGTTTTTCTTGCCCCAAATGTCAGAAGCCCCCAAATAGGAGCTAAGTTATGGTGGAAAAAACACCACCAGTAAAAAGTAAATACCAATAGCCCTGTAAGAAGTGAGGGAGAGAGAGAGAGAGAGAGAGACATGTGGGCTGGAGGGTGGGAAACTAGGACTGCAACAGTGAATACACTCAAACATCTACATTTATGGCAAGTGTACATAACTGTACTATGTTGTCTGTGTTTCACTGTTACAGTCATGACACTTGGGTTGATTCCCAAAGCTGAAGAATGGGTGGAGGCAGACAAGAGGAGTTGGGGCATCCGCTTTACAGGCCTTGCTGTGAGGTTCTCAGGTGCAGAACTTGCTGAGCTTGTGGCTGTAGGGGTACCCCATTTCTGTGTCACAAGGCTGAAGGTGTTGTGGTTTAATTGCCACTCACATGGGTCTAGGAGATTTCTGCTTAAGTTGTCTGACAGAGAGTTTTGGTTGCCTGGCAGGAAATGAGCTTGTAGGTCAATATGCATGGCTGGCTGAGGCCGTGTTCCAAAGGGTCATGGCTAGCCTGCAGAGAAGGTAAGAGTGGGTTCCCCCCTGCTTGTTGATATACCACATCACTGTGGTGTTGTCGGTTTTGATTAGTAGAGGCCCTGGAGAGAGCAGGGATCTGAAGGCTGTCAGAGCTTGCTGAACAGCTAGCATCTCTTTTTGGTTGATGTGCTAATGAATTTGATTTGGGCTCCAGTGGACTTGAATGCACCTGCCATCCAGATGTGCACTCCAGGCAAAGTCTGATGCATCTGTGGTTAGGGTCTGGATGGCGTGGAGTTGAGTAAAGGGAAGCCCCTTGTTGTGGTTGCATGCTGCTGCCCACCAAAGGAACTCTTTCCTTAGACAAGGTCTCAAAGGTATGATAGTTTCCAGGTCCTGAGAATGTTGGCACCAAAGACTTTTTAAATACCACTGAAGTTTCCTCATATGCAGTTTGGCATATGGAATTATTAGAATGCAGGAGGCAATGAACCCTAGAGCTTGCAGGATTTTCCTTGTGGATAACTGGGTTCTGGTGGCCATTTGTGAGACGTAGCCTGTCAAATAGGCTTGTTTTTCTGGAGTAAGGAATGCCATCTGGGATTCTGTGTTCAAGCTTGCTCCCAGGAATACAATTTTTTGACTGGGGACTAGTTTGGATTTCTTTTTGTTGATAGTGTACCCCAGGGAGGTTAGAAGGTCCTTTACAAATGTCAGGTGCTGCAACAGTATTTCCTGACTGTTTGCCTGAATCAGGCAGTTGTCCAAGTAGGGGTAAATTTGAATATTTCTCTGCCTGCAATAGGTAATGGCTGGGGCCAGGCATTTTGTGAAAACTCTGGGAGCAGTGGATAAGCCAAAGGGAAGTGCAGAGAACTGATAATGCATAGATCCTGCCCTGAAACAGAGATATTTCCTGCAGGAGTCCCTGACTGGGATGTACTGATAGACCTCCTTTAGGTCTAGGGTGGCTAACCAGGCATCTTTGGACAGCCTAGGGAGAAGCTGCTGTACGGTGAGCATTCTGAATTTTGGTACCACCAGGAAGGTGTTCAGAATGGACAGATCTAATATTGGGTGCCAGGTGCCCTCTTTTCTGGGTACCAGGAAAAGTCTAGAATAAAAACCTTGGCCTGTCTGTTCTGCAGGAACAGGGTGAATTGCCCTTATGGAGAGCAGGGAGTGAACTTGGTTTTGTGCCTCTGCCCACTGGTTTGGAGGAAGGTTTGGGAACCCTTTGGTGGTTGGCAGTGTGTGGAAATAGAATTTCTACCCTTGAGATACTATGTTGAGGACCCATCGATCGTTGGTGAGAGAGATCCAGTTTTTTGCATGGTGGGCAAGTTTTCCTCCTAGGGGTATGAGCAACTGGGCAGAGGCGAGGGGAGGAGTTGAGAAGTCATTGTGAATTCTTTCCATAAGGGGGTGGCTTAACACTCCCTGTTTTAGAAGTGGAGGTACTCCATTGCTTAGATCTCTGCATACCCTGAGACTGTAGTCTGGGGGGGGGGGGTCTGTTTCCCCTAGGTCAAGTTTGAGGTGGCCTTGAGGGGGCTGGAAAGAACCAATGTTTTGAAGGGCAATGCCTACTGAATCTTGGAGGTTGCACTTGCAAAAAGTCTTTGACTGTCTGCAAAGACTTAGCTTTTTCTTCCATCTTTTTTAAAACCTCTTCTGCTTTGATGCCAAACAGATTGTCCTTGTTCAGAGGTGCGTCCAATAATTTTGATTTGACATGGTCTGGCAAGGTCTGCTTCTTAAGCCAGGCATGCCTTCAAGTATAGAACCTGTGACTGCTGCCCTGCAAGATGCTTCTAGTGTGTCAAACTCAAATTGCAAGGTATGCTTGCTGACTTGGCTTGAGAATGCATAAGCTCCTGTAATATTTTATTTGCTGCACAGTCAGGGAAGGTAGATAATTTTTGCTTAATAAGTTCCATAGTATGTTGCTGGTATTTCAGCATGTGAAACTGACAATTTAATACTCTGATGGCAAGAGTTGTAGAGGTGTACACTTTTTTACCCCAGCTGTCTAAAGCTCGGGAATCATTGTCCGAGGGGGTGGTATTCTTAGCTGAAGTTGTTTTTATTCCTTTAAGTCCTTGGGAGATGACCTCTGGGTCAGCAGTAGGATTTTTGAAAAGAAATTTGTGTAAATCAGGGACTCTGTAGTACCTGTCAGGTTTCCTTGGAGAAGGGGGTAAAGTATCAGGAGTTAGGCTGGATTCCATAAAGACATCATCCACAACATCCAGAACAGATGAGATAGCTAAGGATCTGTGCTGTGGTAAATCTAAAAATTCCCTGAGTCTCTGAAGTGACAGCAACCGACGAAGAAATACTAAACATCTGGTATTCGGGCCGACTGAGGGCTACCCCTGGCAAGATAACCAAAGTGCGATGATTGCAACACTGAAACATGAAGAACATCATATGAAATTAATACTATCAAGTGTGTACATGCACACATATATTTATTATTTTTTATATACATGTATGTATAATGTGGAGGCAGCATTGTGTATGCACTTTGCTTGTATTTTAAATATGTAATTGATGCAAATTATTTTACTGGCTGTGCTTAATTGAATAATAATTTGAATTATTCATTGAATTTTGCATTTAAATGTGGAAATAACTAATTGTTTTATCTTGCACTGAGGAAGGGTTGTTTAACCTGAAAGCTTTGCTCTTTTACAAATAAATTTTATAGTACGTTGCTCCAGTTGTCTTTCTCTCTGATTTGGTTATCTCCAAACTGTTATTTTACCAATATTCTTGTTATTACTGCTACCATTTGAGCCCTCCAAGACCTTGCTGCATCTTCAGTCTTGAAATCTCCACACTGAATGTTTGAACACCACTTCTTCATAGCTGAGTAAGAAGAGCACTTGTCACTCAATGTTTGCATCATACATTTATGGATTTCCTTTGGAGTTATATTCTGCAGGAATAGGAACTTCATGATGGCTTGGAATTCCACACTTTTTGTTGACATGTTTCAATCAATGATCTGAAACTGTCAAAACACAGTGTTACAAATTCTGCAAATTGGCACTTTACAAGATGAAATAACCCTCTTTTCACCTACAGAGGCAAAACAACACTCAGAATTTAGAAATTTGGTCTGGCTTAGAACCTTTCCGCACCCCCTTGTGTGTGTGTGTGTGTGTGTGTGTGGGGGGAGATATATATATATATATATATATATATATATGTATATAAACACACACACACATACGGTTTACCTTCAGAATGCCGGCATCCAGAATGCCGAACCCGCTTCCGGGAACACTGAACTGCGACTTCACAAAACCTCAAATAACAAATTTCCAAATCGCAAAATCTCGCCCCCTTTTGACCCATGTTAGCACATGTTTGTAGGTGTGGCGCGGTTGGAAATGTCGAAATCTGAGTTTTTTTGCGATATTCCAAAGTTTTTGCGGTTCTGGTTTTGCATAATCGGTTTGGTGATGTGGCCATTTGGTCATCCGTGATCGACAATATGACGGTAAACCTATATATACACATATTCATATATTTCCCTGCACTTCATCACAATGTCACTAGGAGTGCTCTTGCAAAACATAAAGTACAGTTTTGTACCTACCATAAATGTAGATGTTCGAGGATCCACATTGCTGCAGTCCTAACTATTGGGTAGTCCGCTGTCCAGTCGGCCCGAATACCAAAGTATATGGCTGACGTCGGTCAGGGCGCATTAGACTGACGTCAGTACGTCAGGGTACTAATGCGCATGACTGACGTCATATCCTCAGTCTTTTCTTGCCCCAGATGTCAGAAGACCCTGAAAAGATAAGGCCAAAAACCAAACACTCCCAACATACCTGCACCAAAATATATATATATATATATACAGAATATACAAAAATAGCAGAATATAACCTCACCTACACAACCACCCCTAAACACAGAGGGGAAGGAGGGAGGGTAAATTGGACTGCAGCAATGTGGATCCTCGAACATCTACATTTATGGTAGGTACAAAACTGTACTATGTTCTTCATTCCACATTGCTGCAGTCCTAACTATTGGGTAGAATCCCAAAGCAGAGGTAAGGGAGGCTGGCAAATCATAAGGAAGCAGGAACTGACAACATGCCTTGCAAAATAGCAGTGGCAAAACCAGCCCTAGACTTAGAGTAGAGAGGAAGGTGATAATGCTTAGAGAAAGTATGCACTGAACTCCAAGTAGCTGCCTCCAAAATATCCTTAGTTGCCACCCCTTAGAAATGCTGTTGAAGTGGCAGTAGCCCTAGTGGAATGAGGCCTAATCCCAGCTGGAATTTCCTTGCCATGATGGGAATAACAAAATGCAATGCAACACCCAATCCATCTAGAAATAGTTTGTTTTGACACAGGCTTGCCCTGAGAACTCAAAGCAAAAGAAATAAACAACTGCTGAGACTGCCTAAAATCTTTAGTCCTGCTCAAATAATAACGCAATTGCCTGTGTACATCTAAAGTGTGCAAAATCTTCTCCCTTTATTTTGAGGATCTGCATAAAGGTAGGCAAATGAATAGTTTGGTTTAAAGCCACACTAGAAACCACCTTAGGCATAAAGGAAGGATTAGTACGTAAAGATACCCTATCCTTATGAAAAATCAAAAAAGGTTCCACTGCCATAAGGGCCTGTAACTCAGAAACCCTTCTTGCAGAAGTAATGGCCAACAAAAAAGCAGTCTTCCATGACAAGTATTTCAATTCAGCAGTAGCCGCAGGCTCAAAAGGTTGTAGAGTAAGTTTCTCCAACACAAAATTGAGATCCCAAGCAGGAGTAGGAGCTGTACGTGGGGGTCTTATATTCTTTGACCCTCTAAGAAATTGCTTGAACAAAGGATGCGAAAACAATGGTGGGTCACAATCATAGTGAGCTGAAATTGCTGCAGCATGAATCTTAATGGAAGAGAGACAAACCTTTGTCCAATAACTCAGTAAGATATTGAAGAGCCACACTCAAATTTGGCTCCGAAATCTCCAAATTGTTTGCTGCACTCCAAAATAAAAATCTCTTCCATTTTTCTGCGTACACTTTTCTTGTACTAGGTCTCCTGGCTTCCATAATCACATTTAAAACTTGTTGAGGAAGTTGAGACCTGCTGCCCTTCAAAACAGAATATGCCAGGCTGTTAGATGAAGAGAGTGAAGTTTGACATTGAGCAGGTGACCTTCTCTCTGAGACAACAGGTGAGGAATCAAGGGTAAAGGCCATGGAGGCTTCCTTACCAGACTCCTCAGTAATGGGTACCAGTGCTGCCGAGGCCAATCTGGAGCTATTAAAATCATCCTTGGCTTGTCTTGTCTGACCTTTAGAAGCACTTTTGGAAGAAGAGGCAGAGGTGGAAACGCATACACATGAAGATTTTTCCAACTGAAAGACAGAGCGTCCACTTTCCAAGCTGTGTGATGAAACTTCTTTGTGCAAAACTTTGGCAGCTGGTGGTTTAGTGGAGAAGCGAACAGATCTATGTCTGGAGTTCCCCATGACACTGTCAATTTTTGAAATACATGAAGATCCAGTTTCCACTCGTGGGGATCCATGATTTGTCTGCTTAACACATCTGCTAAGGAGTTCTGTGCTCCGGCAGAAACCTTGCCTGAAGAGTTAGTTGCAAGCTGAGCGCAGTCTCCCATAAAATCATTGCTTGCCTGCACAATGGGTAAGAATGTGTTCCCCTTGTTTGTTGATGTACCACATGACAGTTGTGTTGTCTGTTAGAATCAACACCTGCCCTGGAAGAAGTAACTCCTTGAAAGCCATTAATGCAAACTGGACTGCTAACATCTCTTTCATGTTGATATGTAGATGCTGTAGTCTGGCAGGCCACTTGTCTTGTATCCACTTTCCATTTAGATGAGCTCCCCAAGCAATGTCTGAGGCATCTGTCGTTAGAATCTGACTCGCCTCTGGCCGGGTCACAGAGAGTCCCTTGTTTAGGTGACATTCCTGAGCCCACCACAAAAATTCCTTTTGAATGCAAGGTATTATTTGAATGACAGTGTCCAAATCCTGGCAGTGCTGTGTCCATACATTTTGAGATACCATTGTAGCTTCCTCATATGCAGTTTGGCATTGGGAAGCACCAGAATACAAGATGCCATGAACCCTAAGGCTTGAAGGACTGTCCTTGCAGTCAGCCCGGACTGAAGAGATAGTTGATGGAAGTAACTGGAAAGATTCTTTTGTTTGTCCGGGGTTAAAAGGCCATCTGGGCTGCTGTATTCAGTCTCACACCCAGAAAGCACATGTCTTGAGAGGGTGCTAGGCTGCGCTTTACTTCGCTCACAGAATACCCTAGGCATCTTAGCACTGCTATGACATATTCCAGATGCTGTAGAAGGTCTTCCTTTTCTTGAGCCAGAATCAGGCAATCGTCCAAGTAAGGGTAGATTTGAATCCCTTTTAGCCTGAAGTAAGCTATCACTGGAGCCAGAACCTTTGTGAATACTCTGGGCGCAGTAGATAAGCCAAAGGGCAATGCAGAGAACTGATAATGAGAACTTCCAGCTCGAAAACGCAGATACTTTCTGCAACTTAATCTTATAGGCACATGAAGGTAAGCTTCCTTGAGATCTAAAGTTACCATCCAGTGATCTTTGCCCAGTAGAGGTAAAAGCTGTTGTAACGCCAACATTTTGAACTTGGGAATGTCCAGATAAGTGTTGAGGATAGATAAATCCAAAATTGGTCTCCACGTGTTCCCCTTCTTCGGTACTAGGAACAGGCGAGAATAAAATCCTAGGCCCCTTTCTGGCACAGGAACTGGCTGAATGGCCCCTATTTGGAGTAACAGAGAAATTTGCTTGTGCGCCTCTTGTCTTTGTAGAGGAGGAATGTCTGGCATGCCTTTGAAAGGAGGCAAGGTATGGAAATAAAACCTGTAACCGTGGTGAATGATATCCAGAACCCATCTGTCTTGGGTAATTAAATCCCAATTTTCTTTGAAAAGAGACAGCCTTCCTCCCAACGGTGCTGCCAGGCGAGAATGAACCGGCAGCTGAAAAGGCAGGTCATTGGGTCTGCTTACGAAAGGACTGACCCCTGCCCTCACCAGAAGTCTGAGCAGGGGAACTCCCTGTCCTAGGCCTAAAAGAACCCTGAGCTCTGCCCCTACCACGTCTAGACCTACCCCTAGACTGGGAATCATAAGCAGGATAAGTCCAACCCTTAGCAGGCCAATTTCTACTAAACTTCGGAGGCTGTACCTGCAAAAAATCTTTAACAGTTTGCATAGATTTAGCCTTGTCCTCCATTTTCTTCAAAACTGCTTCCACAGGCGAACCAAACAACACATCAGATTGCAAAGGAGCATCCAAAATCCTTGTCTTAACATGCTCAGCTAAATTCTGATCTCTCAACCAGGCGTGCCTACGAAGAACAGAACCAGTGGCAGCCACCCTGGAGGAGGCCTGTACAGCATCAAAACCACATTGCAAGGAATGTTTACCCACCTGTTCAGACACATGAACTAAATCCTGCAGCTCTTTACAGTCAATACCTTCCGCCAGAGCATCCACCTTAGATTTCAACTGTGAAAGAAGATAATTCTGATATTTTAACATGTGGAACTGACAATTCAACGCCCTCATGGCTAAAGTGGAAGAAGTATACACTTTCTTTCCCCATCTATCCAAAGCCCTTGCCTCTTTATCAGGAGGGACAGGATTTTTAACAACTGAGGCCTTTACACCTTTAGGCCCCTGAGAGACAGTTTCCGGGTCTGCCCTAGGACTCTTAAAAAGATACTTATGAGCTTCAGGCACCCTATAATACCTATCCGGTTTAACTGGGGCAGGAGGCAAAGAATCAGGATTCAGAGAAGCCTCTGCAAAAACATCTTCCACTACATTCAAAACAGGAGGTATAGCTAAAGGCCTATGCTGGGGTAAAAACAAGAACTCCCTAAGCCTTTTCCTGGAATCAGAGAAATCTTGGCCTTCCCATTTAAAATGCTCCCTCATGGAATGCAAAGTCTCTGAAAATGAAAAATCCTCAGGAGGAGAAGCTGAAGGAGTAGAATCATCCACATCAGAATCAGAATAAGGAGGGAACTCCTGCAAGTCTTCAGCCGAAGACTCAGAAGCCTCCGAGCATTGCTCAAAACTCTCAAGCTCAGGTTCCACCCTAGGCCTCTTATCAGGAGGGGGCATAGAACCCCTTATCATAGTAATCAAATCCTCTGCCATTTTAAGCATATGTTTTTTAGGCAAAGACCCTGAAGCACTAGGAGAAACCCCCACTGAAGCAAAACTTGGCCTGCCCCTTAAAGAAGCCTTGGAAACAGAAGGGGAGGCCCTAACCACCTTAGGAAGTGAGGGAAGAACAGCCACCTGAGAAGCCCCCTCAGCCTGGCCTACTTCCTGAGAGGAAACATCCTGTAACAGTAAAGTCTCTCCTGAGACTCCAAAGAAACACCTGGCAAAACCTCCGGCTCCACTGAGCCCTCTAAAGAACCGGCGTCTGGGACTGTCGGTTCTTCCCCTAGGCTTTGCTGTTTTGTCCTTGCGCTTTTAGTCGAAGCGGCCGGAACATCCGACGGCATTTTATAGTTACAACGCTTCCCAAACACTAACCTGGCACAGTCTAACCTTCTCTTAATAGTGCGTTTGTTAAATCTAGCACAAGAGCGGCATCCAACAACATCGTGCTCAGGCCCTAAACAAGGTATACACAAAGTATGGTAATCCCTATGAGGTATCTGTTTCCCACAAGAAATACAGTTATTCACTTTTTCTGACATCCGGTTAAATACTGAGGCAAGAAAAACCAAAATATTCCCCAACGGGGTACTTAGCCAACTTTGATTCGGTCTGAAACTCTGACTTCAGAAATTTTCAGAACGCCAACCTGCACTCGCAAAATTGCTTCTGCATCGGACCATGCGGCAAAAAAGACTGAGGATATGACGTCGGTCATGCGCATTAGTACCCTGACGTACTGACGTCAGTCTAATGCGCCCTGACCGACGTCAGCCATATACTTTGGTATTCGGGCCGACTGGACAGCGGACTACCCAATAGTTAGGACTGCAGCAATGTGGAATGAAGAACATCCTAAATAATCCAAGACATAACTTGAATTTTCATGTTTTGATCAACACATATAAAACTGAACTTGATGTTAATAAAACTGCATTGATGGAAAAAAAAAGACAGCTAGAATGGCAAATTCATTAATTCATTTAAATGCCTACGTAAAATCAGGACTCAATGCAAGATGCTCCATTAAGAGCATGTTACAACTTAGGAAACTCAACCACAACCTCTTTTACTAATGAAGAGGTGAAACTATCTCACAATCCTTAACATAAGAACCATGCTCAACAGGATGGAGATTCCAGTATTTCTAACAAGCCGGAACATACTCTTTTCTAGCATCCCAAACAGCCATCTCTAAGCACTGGCCAGCTAACCATAGGGACAGGCTTGCCTCACTATAAAGGAACTGGCATGTTTTTTTAACATTTTTTATGTCTACTGAAAAGGACTTGGCATAGTCTAATTTTCTAATTTTGTGTTTTTCACATGTTGCTTTTCTACTGAATGTTTACTTGTTTGATTTGTATTTTTGTTTTATTATTTATTTCTGCTACTAAATTTGTTAACATACAAAAGAAATCTGTGGAAGCTCACTAGCAGTGAGTGAAAGTGCTCTGTGTTTAATCTCAAAAAAAAATATCTCTCTTTCCATCAAACTCTTGGCATTATGACTGGAAGAGCTCCCAAAAAAGCAGGCACAATCCTCACAGCACAAACATTATTGAAAAGTTTTGATATGAGATGCCCTGTATAAATGGGTGCCAACCAACCCATAATGCCCTATAAAAGACTTGGCTCCTTACTTACTTTCCATAAAAAACAAAAAGACAATTATGACTTTTAATAAATAATAATGACCTAAAATAACCTGCATGTAATTGTTAAAGCTTTTGAAAACAAAGGGGTACTAGGCACAGTGGGCAGCCTTGGACTCTGCATGCAAATTAGGTGAATTTTTTTTGCCAAACGTGGTCTTGCACGCACACTTCTACATGCAAATTAGGTGGATTTTTTTCTGTCAAACGTGCGCGAGCGCACACACACACTTTTACATACAAACTAGGTGGATTTTTTCCACCAACCATACACACTTCTACATGCAAATTAGGTGGATTTTCTGTCAAACATGTGCTCTCACGCACGCGCGCACACACTTTTACATACAAATTAGGTGGATTTTTTCCACCAACCATACACACTTCTACATGCAAATTAAGTGGAGCTTCTTCCACCAACCACACACACAGGAATACACCCCTTACTTTGATTCCAATCAAGCTGACCATCTAGCCCATGCCCCCCTCCTCTATAACAATAAAAGTTGTCTTGTAACTGACAAAAGTGTTCACATGGTTATCTTCAATAAAGATCTGAAAAAAGAGTTATCTTTGCTATGAAGTCTTCTTTTAAACTAGAGCTCAGGAAACGTATGCTCTTCATTCACTGAACATCTGGTCCTTAACTTTTTTCTGAATTGCTACCATCTGGCATACCCCATTTCCATTTATAGATTATATATATATATATATATATATATATATATATAGAGAGAGAGAGAAAGAAAGAAATACAGATATAGATATAAATAGATATCCATCCATCAATGCATATATATATATATATATATATATATATATATATATATATGTGTGTGTGTGTGTATCTATATATATATATATATATATATATATATATATATAGATAGATATCTATATATATGTATATATATATATATATATATATGTGTGTATATATATATATATATATATATATATATATATATATATATATATAGGGTTTATGTTAAATATTCGAATGCTTAAATGTTCGAATCACTAAAGATCGAACCTTAGTGATTGAACATTTAAATGTTCGAATATTTTAAAAAATTTTAAAAAATAAACTAAACAAAAAAAAAGAAAAAAACTAAAGGGTGTAAGGAGGGGGGCAAGGCCCCCTGTGCCCCCCACACTCCCCGCTACTTAAATATACAGTGTAGGAAATGGGAAATTTTCCATTTCTGCACTGTAGCACACTGAAGTGCGATCTGGGAGTTGGTATATTTAAGTAGTGGGGGGTGCTTACACCCTTTACATTTTCTTTTTTTTTTTTTTTGTAAATATAAATTTTTTATATGTTCGAACATTTAATTGTTTGATCACTAATGTTCGATCTTTAGTGGTTCGAACATATAACATAGATCCATATATATATATATATACACACACACACACACACATATATATATATATATATATATATATACACGCATACACATATGCATACATACATACACACACGTACATATGAACTTGCATGGAAAACAGGCATATGCGTCTTCATTCATGTGCAAAAAATTGTATTCGCATACCTGATAACAAATCGCACAAATGTCATTATGCTTCTCCAACTGATCTTCTGTAGCAACTGGGAGTGATTTGATCTTGTTCACAGCATCCCTGCGGAGAAGGAAACTCTTCCATCCCAGCTGAGCTCGAAGCCATACATTGTAGTAGGAGTGAATAAAGATGATCATTGAACCCATCACAGTCCACTCTCCAAAAATGGTTTCTGAAACTCCATAAGCCACAACACAAAGGGCAACAAGAAATTCTAACAGTCGGTAAGTACCATTTACATAGTAAATGATGTCATCCATGTTCTCCACTGGCTCTTTTCTGAACTCTTCTACCATAAACAGAACATAGATGAAAAGGGTTCCCAACACCTGTTAAAAAAATACATTATTCAGATTAGTTTTAAACTACAGAACCAAAAATGACACTCAGATTAGCAGTACAAACATACTTCTTTCTTAATAAATTATCAACAAGCTGCAAGTTTCACAGTTTTAACACATTATAGTGCATTTTGCTTGCTGCACAACAGACTTAACATATGTAGGCTTGTTGGGTCATGGGATCAAGAATAATTAGATTCCAGAAAAAAGGTGGTAGCTGTTAAGTGACAGCATCTCTACATTCCAACTCTTCCAAAACAAACTTGCACATATTCAAAGCTGTATTCTAGGCAACTTATTTTATTTATTTTTTGGTGTACAACAAACACTCAATGTGTGACATTTTGTCCACATATATGTGCCATTAAATTATCTTCTCAAAGATAATGAAACTAAAGGTTGCAAGCCATATTCTGTGCCCAAACATTTCGCCATTTCATTTATGTGGTCCTTAAAATCATATACCACACACCTTCTATCACCATGTTTGATAAAAAAGCCTGCAACATGTAAAACAAAAGCAGTAGCCACTAGTTCTTTCATATCTTCAAACTTCATAAATTACTCTCCTGGACTGACATACAGCATCTAATTTGATCCAGCATCCATGGTAATTTAATTACTGTGAGCAACACTTTAAGTGCTTGTTCTTCCATAAATGCTACCTCAGCCAAGCTGAAATTTTCTTGCTTTCCAAATTATGATAATTCAGAAGTAATATTCAGTATTTTAAACTAACAGCAGCAAAGCAACATATATCATTTCGATCTTGATAAAAAAAGCACTGACAAAATGCTTACAAACTGATGTCACATGATTCAGATAAAAATGATACAGTGGAAACAATGTACAGCAATGTGTTGCTGATTTAAAAAATACCTTTTCCTGTACTGTCAGAAGAGCTAGAAAGAGAACTGAAATGAGCTGAAATATTCTTAATTTATAGTATAGGCTCATGGGAGAGCAGCACAGAATATATTGCTCCTGACAAAAATTGAGAAAAATAATACACACTGCTTCCACAACTGCTGTCAGAAGCACATGCAAACACAGGCACCGTCATAAGTGTTGCTCAACAGTTAAAATTGATTTTACATGCTTCTGAGAAATAAAAGATGATCACACGGAATCGTAAACAGTAAAGATAAAATAACAATGGACATTGTTGTGACAGCCTGCAGCAATATATTTGGAGAGCTGTACTGATCACATCTGCAGCAAAATAGAATGTTAAAACAAACTTTTTTTCCTCTTTAATTATTTATTACTACTGCTTGTAAATCAGACTTGAAAGTAAAACAGCAGTGCAGCTGTTACGGAAATGGAAATCATGGCAAATTTACGTAACACATTACACCGATGTTAAGAAAAAATTACCTTTTCAAAGTTATGTCACTGAGCAACGGGTCACTGCAAGTAACAAGTGCTGCAATTCTTCAATGACCATAGCAGAACAGCAAGTCAACATTCTTACAGAATGCTTATGGTAAAGGCATCAACACTCCCTGCTTCTGACAGTGTGGTAAACCCACGCTACTTATTTGCCTATGCACAGGCAGGCAGAACAAACTGGGAGACTTCATGTCTACACTGTTGCTCTAAACAGCATCTTAATCTACATCTATCTTTTCAGTTTTTATTTTAATTTTTTTTCAGAGCTGTCCTTTGGCTTAAAAATATATTCCATGACTGATGCTAAGAAAGAGAAACATATTTGTTTGTCTGAAATGGTCACTTACCAAAAATGCGAGAAACTTAACAATATATGTGTACTTCATTCCTCTTCAATGAAGCAGTTTGACTTGCACTTAAATCTCTGACTCAGGAGTCCAACTTAGCATCCTACCACACCAAACCATAAGAAAAAGTCAACTGGCTGACATCACAGATGCTCCTAAAGTAATACCTGAAAAAGTTTTAGGAGAGACAGGCCAGGTAAGAGACAATACAGATTAAATGCAAGGTACTTAACATAAGGCAAGATCTTTAAGAAGAGGGCACTGAAATTATACATAACACCTGCATTGTGTGCCTTCTGTGTACTGCTTCCTGGTCAGAGTTTTTGAAAGCAGTGTCTACAACAAGTAAGGAACCAATGCAGTTCTTGAGCCTGTTCATATAATAATGAAGGTAACATGAAAGACATCCATGTACAAGATGAACTACTGCGTATCTCTCAAGTTCTTTTGAGTTTGCTTTCCCTGCTTTCTGCTAGGCAAACAGTTTAATGCTGGAATCTACACATACAGGCATCTCACTAAACTTGAAGATATCTTCTAAAAGTAATATAACTACAAACAGTCTAATGTAATCTTAACCTCTACAAAACAGTCATATGTAATAAATGGTTGATGAATACACTCAAAAAAAGAAAGTAAAAAAAAAGCTAGAATACAGGCCAGATTAATTAACGCCGACACAAAGCGTACAAAATCTTGATTCAAGAACATCCTTACCACATTTTTTGTACTTTCTAGTCACAAAGATTACACTAAATGTATATGTAGTCTACACCTTAGGGAAACCTTTATGAATCCCTTTTGATATTTAGAATGGTGCACACAGTGTAGGTGTTAATGAATCCCATGGAACGTTTAAAAATGATCAAACACTGCTATTGAGTTAGTGATTCACTCAATTTTCCCCACAAGCAAAGCAAATATCTATTAACAAGTATGACAGCAAGATAACATCTAAATTGCTACAAATAAGAAGTCTTCATTTTATTTAATTACTCTATGCATAATATGGCACAATGTACTTTCTGGCAGTAACAAAGACTGATACCAAAAGGAACTGCAAACAAAAAGAAGTTATGTTCTTACCATAACGTTCCATCTGTGTTGTCGATCTTCACTCATACTTGACTGTTGGGTTCGGTTCCAATCCTCGGAACCAACTCGGACGTTATATCAAGCTTGCGTTAGCCAAAAACTCTCAAGCTAAGACTACCCATACTGCCTCTCTTCCCTTTACCTCAGATAGAGTTTGCCCATTACGAAGAAAATTATGGAAGCTCTGTCTGAGCAACAACCCTACTAGAACACCAGGACTAGTTCCAAACCTCCAGGAGTCCCAAGTCCCTAGGAGGGGGCCGGAGGGTGGGATATGAAGAATGAATGAAGATAGACAGCACAGATGGAACATTATGGTAAGAAAGTACAGTTGTGTACACTTACATAAATGTAGATGTTCGAGTGTATTCATTGTTGCAGTCATCACACTTGGGTTATCTGCCTGCAGGTAGCTCTCAGTTGCCTGAATACCAGAGTCTTGGGATTTCTGCATCGGATGCAGTCGCCTCTTCCATGATGTTAGGTTGTCAGGGGTATAAAACATGCAGCCGACGCCATTACATCAGTATTTCTTGCCCCAGATGTCAGCAGCCCCCAAAACAGGAAGCAATCACATGGTGTGGAACACCTCCAGTAAAAAGTAAATACCATTTCCATAAGATATGGCCAAAGAAGAGGATAGGTAGAAAGTACAGAAAAGACAGGGGGGGCTAGAGGGAGGGTAACCAAGAGTGCAACAGTGAATACACTCGACAGCTACATTTATACCAAGTGTACACAACTGTACTATGTTTTTCATGTTTCACTGTTGCAGTCATCACACTTGGGTTGATTACCAAAGCTGAGGAAGGGTGGAGGCAGTCAAGAAGTATTAGGGCTGGCTAGCAGGCCTTGTAAGACTGCTGCGGCAAATCCAGCTCTGGATTTAGAAAATATACGTAAGTGGTAATGCTTGGTGAAGGTGTGTACAAGAACTCCAGGTTACAGCTTCTAGAATGTCCCTGGTAGGGACTCCCCTGAGAAATGCTGTAGAGGTTGAGGTAGCCCTAGTGGAATGAGGTCTGATCCCCTGTGGGGTAGGTTTTCCATGGTGTTTGTAGCAGAAATGGATGCAGTGTGCTATCCATTTAGAAATGGTTTACTTTGAAATGGTCTTACTGTCTGCCCCTGTAGCAAAGCTGACTAGTAGCTGGTCAGATTTTCTGAAAGATTTAGTCCTGTCAAGGTAGAACCTGAGCTGTCTGTGCACATCCAATGAGTGTAGGATCCTTTCCCCTTTATTCTGAGGTTTAGGAAAAAAGGTTGGTAAATGGATGGACTGGTTTAAAGCTAGACTGGATACCACCCTGGGCATAAATAATGGGTTAGTCCTGAGGGAAATCCTGTCTGCATGGAAGATAATGAAGGGTTCCACAGCCATAAGGGCCTGTAACTCAGACACTCTTCTTGATGAAATGATGGCTGGAAGTAAGGCTGTTTTCCAACAGAGGAATTTTAACTCTGCTGTAGCAGCAGGCTCAAAGGGGGGGGGGGGGGGAGAGTGTGAGCTTCTCTAGTACAAAGTTAAGGTCCCAGGCAGGAGTGGGAGCTTTCCTTGGGGGTCTTAAACTGTTAGCTCCTCTCAGGAACTGTTTGATCAGAGGGTGAGAGAAGAGGGGTGGCTCAGTATTGTAATGAGCTGAGATGGCAGAGGCATGAAACTTAATTGATGGGAAGGACAGGCCTTTGTGGAGCAGCTCTGCTAGATAATCTAAGATTTGAGGTAAGGTGGGCACAGCTGTGTCCTTTCCTTGAGACTGGCTCCAAGAACAGTATCGTTTCCACTTTTCTGAATAGAATTTCCTAGTACTAGGCCTCCTGGCCTCAAGGATAACATCCAGCACTTGTTTGCTGAGGGGTGCTGGTGATGTATTCAGGGAATAAGCTAGGCTGCCAGGTTCAGGGTTTGCAGCTGAGGATGCAAAATCTGTCCCTCCTGCTGGGACACCAGAGAGGTGATCTCATGTGTAGGTGCCATGGTGGCACTGCTGTCAGACTGCGTAGGAGTGGGTACCATTTCTGGTGTTGCCAGTCTGGTGCAATAAGGATTGTCCTGGGCCTGTCCTGTTTGATCTTGAGTAGTACTTTTGAAAGGAGGGGCACAGGGGGAAAGGCATAGATTGAGAGGTTTTCCCATGTAAATGATAGGGCATCCACTTTCCATGCTTGGCTGTGGGGATTTCTGGTGCAAAATGTCCTCAGTTGATGGTTTTGGGGGGAAGCAAAGAGTTCCAACTCTGGTGTCCCCCACCTGCATATTATAAGTTTGAATGAGTTTGGGTTCCAGTTTCCACTCGTGTGGGTCCATCAGACTTCTGCTTAAGTCATCTGCCAATGAATTTTGTTTGCTTGGCAGGAATTGAGCTTGCAGGTGCACTTGACTGCTCAAGGCTGTGTTGCACAGAGCCATGGCTAACCTGCAGAGTGGGTAGGAATGAGTTCCCCCCTGCTTGTTTATGTATCACATAACTGTGGTGCTGTCTGCCTTTATCAAGAGTTGTCCTGGCAGGATAAGGTATTTGAAGGCTGTTAATGCATTCTGTACAGCTTACATTTCTTTTTGACTGATATGCAGGTGAATTTGCCCTGGGCTCCATTTGCCTTGAATGCATTTGCCTGCCATGTGAGCCGGCTATGCATAGTCTGATGCATCTGTTGTCAGGGTTTGGGTGGCGGGGGTAGAGTGAATGGGAGTCCCTTGTTGTGGTTGCAAGCCTCTGCCCACCAAAGGAACTCTGAGAATGTTGACACCAGAGACTTTTTAAGTACCACTGAAGTTTCCTCATATGCAGTCTTGCATAAGGAATTAGTAGAATGCATGAGGCCACGAACCCTAGGGCTTGAAGTATGTTTCTTGCAGATAGCTGGGTTTGGGTGCCCAGTAATTTGTCAAATAAACCTGCTTTTCTGGATTGAGGAATGCCATCTAGGAAGTTGTGTTCAAGCTTGCTCCCAGGAATACAATCTTTTGGCTGGGTACCAGATGTGATTTTTTTCGTTGATGGTGTACCCCAGAGAAGTTAGGAGTCTCTTTAAAAACGTCAGGTGCTGAAGTAGCAATTCCTGACTGTCTGATTGAATCAGGCAATTGTCCAAGTGTGGGTAAATTTGAATATTTCTCTGCCTGCAGTATGCAATGGCTGGAGCCAGGCACTTTATGAATACCCTGGGCACAGTAGATAAGCCAAAAGAAGTGCAGAGAACTGATAGTGCATAGAGCCTGTCCTGAAAAGTAGATATTTCCTGCAAGATTCCCTTATGGGGATGTGCAGATAATCTTCTTTTAAGTCTAGGGTGACCAGCCAGGAGTCCTTGGCTAGCATAGGAAGCAGCTGCTGGACTGTAAGCATTTTTAATTTTGGTACCACCAGGAAGGTGTTGAGAGTTGACAGATCCAGAATGGGGCGCTAAGAGTTCTCTTTTCTGGGCACCAGGAGCAGTCTGGAGTTGAAACCCTGTCCCCTTTGCTCTGCTGGAAAAGGTTGAATAGCCCTGATACTGAGAAGAGAAAGTACTTAATTTTGAGCCTCTATCCACTGGTTTGTAGGAAGGTTTGGCAGTCCGCTAGGGGTTGGCAGTGAGTGGAAGTAGAATCTGTATTCCTGGGATACAATTTTTAAGCCCCATCAGTCCTAGGTAATATACTCCCAGTTTTTTGCATTCAGGGTGAGTTTTCCTCCTAGGGGTACAAGTACTTGGGCATGGCTGGGAAGGATGAAGGACAAGTCATTGTGAACTGTTTCCATAAGGGGGTGGCTTACCACTCCCTGTTTTTGAGGAGGGAGCACTCCATTGTTTAGATCTGTGTATACCCTGAGACTGTAGTCTTTGTGGTCTGTTGCTCCTGGGTTTGGACTGAGAAAGTCTGCGAGGGACTGGAAAGGACCAGTTTTTTGAAGGCCAATGCCTACTGAATCTAGGTGGCTGTACCTGTAAGAAATCTTTAACAGTTTGCATAGATTTAGCTTTTTCCTCCATCTTTTTGAGACAAACAAACATTCTTGGTTTAATGGAGCATCTAATAATTTTGCTTTGACATGGTCTGGCAAGATTTGTTCCTTCAGCCAAGCATGCCTTCTCAGAACAGACCCAGTGACAGCAGCCCTGCAAGATGCTTCTAAGGCATCAAAACCACACTGCAAAGTATGTTTACCAACTTGGTTTGCAGAATGCATTAACTCTTGTAAGTCTTTACTTTCTGCACAATCAGGAATCAACAACATTTTTTGTTTAATTAGTTCCATAATATGCTGCTGGTACGTCAACATGTGAACTGGCAATTTAAAGCCCTGATGGCAAGAGTTGCAGAGGTACATACCTTCTTACCCCATCTGTCTAGAGCCCTAGAATCCCTGTCAGAAGTGGCAGGGTTTTTGGCTGTAGTAGCTTTAATACCTTTAGGTCCCTGGGAAATGGCCTCTGGATCTGCAGTGGGATTTTTAAAGAGAAATTTGTGAGAGTCAGGTACTCTGTAGTACCTGTCAGGCTTTCTAGGAGCATATGGTAAAGTATCAGGGGTAAGACTGGATTCCATAAAGACATCATCTACAATATCCAGGACAGGGGGTACAGCTAGAGGGCTATGCTGAGGCAAGTCTAAAAATTCCCCGAGTCTCTTTTTGGACTGTGGGTAGTCCTGGCATTCCCAGCGGAAATGCTCTCTTAAGGTATGCAAGGTTTCACCGAAAGAAAAGTCCTCTGGGGGGAGGCAGAGGGAATGGAATCCTCTGCATCTGAATCCTCATAGGTAGATAAGGGTATGTCCTGGTAATCACAGGGGTCAGAGTCATCAGATTCATGGTCTGTAGAATCAGAAGGAAAATCAATTATTTTTCTTTTACACGGGGAAGACTGGCTTCCCCTAATTAAAGTAGTAAGTTCTTCAGCCATTCTAAACATCTGTTTCTGTGTCATGGGAGCTTGAGAATGCGCTTTGGTCGTCGGTTTACTAGGCGTAGTGCGAACTCTGGGCCTGAGAAATTCATTAGTTTTGGTCATTAACGAAGTAGTCGGTTTAATACAAACACCAGAAAGTTTGAATACACCCTCAGAAGCCGGTGCCTGCATAGCGGCTACAGACCCATCCAAGGTACAGAAATCCGCAGGTTCCATAGTCGAAGCAGCATCTTGCGGTATACCAGATTCCGAATGGGTCTCAATAGAGGCCTGCAAATCTCTAGAAGCGAATAACAGGGCTGTGAAAGTGCCTCACTGAATACCGGCGGACTGGCGACTAGCTTAACAGAAGCATCAGCAGTTTTGGACCTATGCGGTCTGTCTCTGTCTTTATCCTTGCATTTTTCAGGAGATTGGTAGTCGGATGGCTTATCAAAGCCATTTCGGAATACAGAGAAAAAGAGCGAAGGAATTTAGTAACAAAAATAGCCTGATGATGAATAGTTTGGGCGTTGAACAAGGCATAAAACCGACAGCGAGGCACGTCGTGGTCTGGGCCTAAACACGTGACGTCGTAAGAATGAAAATCTCTGTGAAGTATTTGCTTTCTACAGGCAAGACAATTGTTAAGTTTTTCTGACATCGGTTAGAGCAAGGAAAAAGGGTCTCCAATGGGGTACTTAGCTTTAGAAGACTTCAGGTTTGAATCTCAAAAAAATGTTATGTACTCACCATAACATTCCATGTTGGTAGTCCATCTCACCCTTCATTTTTACATATGGGTTCGGAGCCGATCCTCTGCTCCGACTTGACCGATTTACAAGCTCAAAGATTTCTGATTGGCTTGTGGCTAAGCAGGTATCCAATAGGGCACCAGTACAAACCCCAGATCTTGTTTGCTGCTCACTAGAAGAAATAACCATAACAGACAAACCAATACTAAAGGGTCTCCAACCAAAGATAACCAAATTATCATTATTATTATCTCCAGATCTTCCAGGATGGGGGCAGGAGGGCGGGTTGGTAAAAATGAAGGGTGAGATGGACTACCAACATGGAACATTATGGTGAGTACATAACTTCTTTATGTTGTGTAGTCCAATCTCACCTTCATTTTTGCATATGGGACAGCGTCCCTAGCGCCTTATTCTTGGGTGGCTCACTGGAAAATACTACTAAGCACCGTGGAGCCAAAGGATGCTCTACCCCTGGAAGCTAAATCCAATTTGTAATGTGTAATAAAAGTGTGATGGCTAGCCCATGTAGCTGCTGCACAAATATTATCAAGTGGGACCCTGGCTTAAAAAGGCTGCAGAGGTAGACAGCGACCTGGTAGAATGAGCCTTGATCCTGCAGGGTAAAGGTCTGCCCTCCAAACTGTAGATAAAGGCTATGCAACTGGAAATCCAGTTAGATAGTGTCACTTTAGAAACTGGTAAGCCCAATCTGGAGTCAGAAAAGGAAATGAATTGTTGATCTGATGTCCTAAAATCCTTGGTCCGCTGTAAATAAAAATGTACTTTTCTATGAACGTCCAGCTGATGAAAACGGTATTCAGCTGCATTACAGTGATTAGGGAAGAAAACTGGGAGCTCTATGGATTGATTTAAAATAGCAGGGGAACAAACTTTGGGGACAAAGGAGGGATTAGTACGCAGTGACACCATGTCTTTGTGAAAGATCAAATAAGGTGACTTAACAGACAAGGATTGTAGCTCCGATACCCGTCTAGCTGATGTGATAGCTACCAAAAACAAAGTCTTCCAAGACAAACATTTCAATGAAGATGAGTGGGAAGGTTCAAACGGGGAAGAAGTCAGTTTGGACAACACAAAATTTAAATCCCAAGAAGCCACAGGTTCTTGCAGCGGTGGTCTCAATAGAGTGGCTCCTTTCAAAAAGGTCTTGCATAGCTTATGAGACATTAAATTGGTATCCGGAAACCCTAAGTGAAAATGAGAAATTGCTGCCAATTGGACTCTGATAGAGGCAGTGGCAGATCCTTGTTGAAAAAGCTCAGAGAGAAATTCCAAAATCACAGGGATAGAAGCAGTGTAGGGCTCTACATTCATTTTCTGTGCCCAAATAGAAAATCTTTTCCATTTATTGCCATACAGCCTCCTAGTTGAAGGTTTATAGGAGGACATAAGAATATGTGATACTGAGGATGATACATCATGATGCCTGACTAGGGATGGAACTGGAGCAGCCACGCTGTCAATTTGAGGGTGTGGATTGAGGGATGTAGCGAACCTGACATGTGAGTCAACAGATCTGGAGCTGGGTCCAGGATCCAAGGATCGTCCAGGAGAAGAGGCTCGAGGAAGGGGAACCAGACCTGACGAGGCCAGTAAGGAGCAATGAGGATCAACTTGCTTCCCAGCCAACTAGCTTTCTGAATCACTTTGGAAATGGAGGAAAGGCATACAGAAGTCCCATGGGCCAGTCATGAGCCAGAGCGTCTCTGGGTGTCTTCCCCAGAGGGGGGATGAGGGAAAAATAGCTGCTGCATTTGGCATTGACTGGACTGGCAAAAAGGTCGCAGCAAGACTGTTCCCATTTTCGGAAAATCTGTTCCACTGTTTCCTGTTTCAGAGACCACTCTTGAGGCAGTAGAATCTCCCGGCTGAGTTTGTCAGCTATCACATTGGTCATCCCTGGAATGTGCGTTGCAACCTGAAAGCACTGGGAAGAAATCGCCCATTCCCAAACTCGCATGGCCTCTCGACAGAGTGGGTAAGATTTGGTACCTCCCTGTTTGTTGATATACCAAACTACCGACATGCTGTCTGATTGTATCGCAATAGACCCTACAGGAAGAAGGTCTTGAAGTGCTTGCAATGCCAGGAGCACCGCCCTCATCTCCAGAACACTGATATGTAGGTGAGCCTCGTGTTCTTGCCATGTGCCTTGGACAGTCCTGCCGAGATAATGCCCCCCCCCCCACCCGATCTGGTAGGCATCTGTGGTCACAGTGACAACGGGTTAGGCAGGAACAAAGGGGGCACCCATGATTAACTGGTTGGGAGCTATCCACCAAAGAAGGTCCTTCTTGCATGATTCCATCAGCAGGATAGGATGACTCCGCGGGAGATACTGGAAGGACCACTGGGAAGAGAGAAGCCACTGGAGAATTCTCATGTGCAACCTGGCTAATGGTACTAATGGAATGATGGAAGCCATAGTCCTGAGGAGCTGAAGAACCCACTTGGCTTTGATCTTCCGCAATGGGAGAAAATGTTGAATTTGAGAGATTAAGTTTTGTGCCCTTTCGGCGGGGAGACGAACTGTCATGTTCACTGTGCCTACCTCTGCGCCTATAAAAATCACAGACTGAGAGGGCAATAATGCAGATTTTTCCCAATTTATGGAGATCAATAACTGAGCACAAAGTTGAATAGTGATGTCCCTGCTTTGGAGGGATAGATACCTGATAGGGGCAGTCAGGAGCCAGTCATCCAAATACGGAAATACCTGGAATCCCTGACGTCTCAGGTGAGCTGTCACTACTGCCATGCATTTGTTGAACACCCTGGGGGCTGGGGTGAGACCAAAGGGCAGAGCACGAAACTGATAGTGACTGGCTCCCAGCCGGAAGCGTAGATGGCTCCTGGATGCCTTGTCCATTTTTATATGGTGGAAGGCACCTTGGAGATCTAGAGAGCACATGCAATAGTCTTTCCCTAACAACTGAAGTATCGACTGCAGTGTTACCATCTGAAACTTGTCCTTCTTCACGGATTCATTTAATCTGCTGAGGTCCAATATTGACCTCCAATCTCCGGTTGGTTTTGGTACTAAAAAGAACCTGGAGTAAGTTCCGGATCCTAATTGGTCTGCAGGGATTGACTGGATGACTCTTTTTAAGAGCAACTTGTTGATCTCCACAGTTGTCTGATCCCTGTGATTGGGTGGTACATCTGGGATCTTCTTGGGAACAAACGGTGGAAGGGAAAAGGGTATGATATAGCCTCTGGTAACAACTCTCTGTACTCACTTGTCTTGAGTAATATTTAGCCAGGCTTCTGGATACAAAGAAATGCGACCCCCGACTAGCCCCAGAGAAACGCAGTGGGGCCCCACATCAGGAGCGCTGATAAGGCCGTCCCCAAAAGGAATCACGACCTTGCTGGTATTGCAGACCGCCCCTGCCTCTAGGGCGACGTCTCCCATTTCTTCCTCCTCCTCCTCTGCCTCTGAAGGAGGGTTCACCCTATGTGTCCGGAAAGACCCTCTGAAACTTTTTGAACCACATTGTACCATCCCTTTGACTTTTGGGGTATGGTGGAGAGGGAACAGTAAAACGTACTCCCACAGCAGAAAGCATCTTTCCTTCTTGCTAATACTGAGTGAGTGTATCCTTCACCTTAGAACCAAACAGTGAGGAACCATCAAATGGGGCATTGGTGAAAGTAGACTCGAACGGTTTCGCAAAATTACACAAGCGCATCCAGGAGTGACGCCTCAGGGCAACTCCTGAACCCGCTGCTCTTCTCGCTCCATCAGTGGCATAGGAGATAAGCCGTATGGAGGAGTTAGCTATAGAATTTAAGGTGGACAACTGAGCAGAAATCTTGTCAGGGACTCCCTCAGTACACACACCTTGTATAAAATCTGCTAACTCCTTGAAAAGATCCCTCTGCAATCTCGTGAAGGGAGTGAGATAGTTCAACGATTGAAAGGTAAATGCCACTGAACTAAAGATAGGCTTCCCAAATCTGTCCATCTGTCGAGAATCCTTGTTTGGCGGATGAACAGAGGAAGAAGTCTCCACCAGCACCTTCTTTGTGGCCGCCGCCACCATCATGGCATCTACAGGAATGCCCTTAGACAAAAACTCTTTACCAGGAGGAGCAGACAGAAACTTATTAGGTCTCCTGGGGACTGGCTCCACGGCATCAGGAGTATCCCACACCTTTAGACTAACTAGATCCATCAGTTCCGTCAAAAGGTGGAGACACCCAAGAGGCAGAAGGTTGAGACTTGAAAGCCTTCAGGTACACCGACTCCTCATCAAAAGGGTTGACACTGGGCCAGTCGCACTTCTGCTTAAGGATCTCCAGGATGTCCACGAAGGAGACATCATCAGAGGACGACATGGGGAACCCTTCCGACTCCTAGAGGTCAGTGTCCGATGTCAAAGACTCATCCTGGGAGTCAACATGCTTCCTCTTACATAACCTCTTACAGGGAGACTCCTCGAAAGGACATTCCGGGGAGGCCTCGGAAGAGTGGGGGCCACCAGCCGATGGCTCCTGAGGCTGAGGGTCTCTGCTGTCTCTGGAGAGAGTAGGAGCGGAGACCGAAGTGGGTACTCTCAGGGGGGAGAGTGCTGGTACCACTGGTAGGAGCTGGAGAATGAGACAGCATGCTCATCATCTCAAACGCCGACCTCTCCAGCTCCGAAGGCCTCCCCCGCTCCGAAGAGACAAAGGTTGACTTCGGAGCCAGAGCCGTAGTCTCTGAGGTGGATGCAGGGTCCGAGCTCACCCTTGCCGACACACTGAGAGGATGGCTCGGAACTGAAGATGATAGATTCCAACCCTTCCCGTCGGCGCCGACAGGAGAGCTTCGGCACCTGGACATGACGGACGGCACCGAGCATGTCGGAGCTGAACCCAGCCACAAAGGGAGCTGGAACCGATAGTTCCTCCGGTGGCACCAAGCACTCTGGCTCCGAAGGGCCAACATGGCTCGGAAGAGGAATAGCAGACAAGGGCAAAGCTGGATCAAGTGGCTCCAGAGCCGAATGGGTCGGAGCCAACAATAATTTTGGTAAAGCAGACGACTTCAAGAGTCTCAACACTACCCTCTCCACATCTTCTTCCGAAAGGCTCCTGGAAGACATAGTAGGGGATCTTGACCTAGGGGGCACTGGAGACTTCAGTAATACAGAAACTGGTAGGGAATTGACAGACCGGCTCCGAGTAGCAGATTCAACTGCTGATTCAATCGGCGCAAAGGTCGGCTCCGAAACACTTGGAACTGACTCAAACACCATAATGGTGCTCTCCTTTGGCTCCGAAGGCTGTGGAGTCGAGGAGGCAGATTTTGACTGTTTAGGAGGAGGCTCAGAGACACCAGCTGGTGCCAGAGAAGGCCTTTTTGAAGACTTACATTTGCCAGACTTAGAGGAAGCTGAAGAACTGGACAGAACTTCCTCAAAGGATGGTGTTAGTAGACCCTTGAGTATAAGCTTGTTCTTTCTTTTCTGTTAACACCCTAGGAGAGAAAGCATGGCAGAACAAGCACGATTCCTGCAAGTGGATGGCCCCTAAATATTAGATACAGCTACTGTGGCCATCCATTAAATAAATCTTTTGGGAGCATTTCATGCACTTTTTAAAACCCGAAGGTTTGTGCTCCTTACTCTCTTTAGACATTCCACACACAAGTAACACCCAGGAAAGGAAGAAGAAGGGGAGTGGACTAGGTCTTCTATCTAAAACGGGCCTAGCCCTACAGAAAGAAGTACCACGAGGACTAGGTTCTCTAACTTAAACGGGCCTAGCCCGGTGGAACAGAAAGCTAGGTCTTCTAATTTAAACAGACCAGAAAAAGGAAAAACTCACGCACAGAGAAGCTGTAATGACTCTATTTAGTAAAAATTTAAGAACAGCAGCTAGCGTACTAGGGAAGGAAACTCCAACCCTAAGTAATTAGCAAGCAGATCCCCACCAAAAATACAATCTCTGAAGAACTAAGCTGACTGTCAAATGGAGACCCAATAATGGTTGGAAATAACAGGAGCCCCTGCTAACTACCAGCGGAAAACCGCCAAAAACTAACACTCTACCTGATATAGAACAAACAAGGCGCAACGGCACCTACAAGGAACTCTAAACTGGCACACAGGATACCAGACTAACAACAAGTTTAAACTAAGATTGCACCAAAAGGGCAAACAACACAACTGCCTAGGATAATAGCAACCCTAACAACGCAATATTAACTCTAATACTATATTTAAATAGAAAAGAGTTTGACACTTAGTCAGAGCCAAGAGAAGCACGACCGAACTCATCAACGTGGCAAACGAGATCTGGGGTTTGTACTGGTGCACTATGGGATACCTGCTTAGCCACGAGCCAACCAGAAGTATTTGAGCTTGTAAATCGGCCGAGTCGGAGCTGAGGATCGGCTCCGAACTCATATATAAAAATGAAGGTGAGATTGGACTACACAACATCGAAAATGTCAGGTAGCGGCCAACTGACACTTGGGAGTTGCTTCTGCTTCGGGCTCCCACATGGCAAGAAAAGCTGATGTAATGGCGTCGGCTGCATGTTTTACACCCCTGACGACCTGACATCATGGAAGAGGTGACTGCATCCGATGCAGAAATCCCCAAGACTCTGGTATTCGGCCGACTGAGGGCTACCTGCAGGCAGATAACCCAAGTGTGATGACTGCAACAGTGCAACACGAAGAACATCATAACTTCTTTACCTAATGTTGTCAATCTTCATTCATTCTTGACTGCTGGGACAGAGTCCCAAGCTACTTTAGATCCTGGGAGGTCCTAAGGAAGGATATTCCTGAGCACCACAGATCCAAAAGATGCTCTTTCCATGGAGACCACGTCTAAATTGGAATGAGTGATAAAGGTATGAGGAGTAGCCAAAGTTGCGGCTGCGCATATATCATCCACAGAAGCTCTGGAATGAAAGACTACTGAAGTGGAAACAAATCTAGTAGAGTGACCTCTAACTTTTGTTGTAAGTCAAGTTTACTTTGACTGTAAATAAATGTAATGCAGTCTCTCAACCATTATGACAGAGTGACCTTTGAAACTGGTTTGCCCAGTCTAGTACCTGAATCTGTCCAAACAAAAACGTAAATGTCTGTGGACAGCCAACAAATGCAAGCAATATTCTCCCTTGTTTGAGAAATTTGGAAAGAAGACTGGTAAATCTATGGTCTGATTGATACTGGAGTCTGACACTACTTTAGGCAGGAAAGGAGGGATTGGTTCTGAGTGATACTCTCTTTGTGAAAAAAGATATATGGATGTTTCGCACAAAGAGCCTGTAACTCTGAAATTCTCTTGGCAGACATGATAGCTACCAGGAAGATGGTCTTCCAAGATAAAAACAAGGCACTATGGGATCTTTGACAGGCGGTTTCAAATGTAAAGCGATCTTAAAAAACATTTTGCAAAGACGGTGAGACATCAAAGAATGATAATCAAATCTGTTATGGAAATTTGAAATGGTAGCTAAATGAACTCTAATGGTAGAAGATGAGGCTCCCAAAATAAAGTGCCTAAGTATTCTAAGACATTATCGACTGGAGCTCTGAAAGGATCAAGACCGTTTTTATCAGACCAAATAACAAATCTCTTCCATTTGCTAAGATGTTTTCTGGTGGAAGGTTTATGAGAAGCTAGAAGTATCTTTTGCACTGGGGAGGACAAATCGTTTCACCTGGCAATTACTGGAAGTGGAGAAACCAAGCAGTCAGCTTGAGATTTTGAAGGCTGGGATGGACCAAACCCTGAAGATGAGATAACAGATCTGGAGATGGATCCAGAGTCCATGGGCGGTGAACTAGGTGAAGCCAAAGAAAGGGAAACCAGACTTGACAGGGCCAATAAGGTGCAATGAGAATCACTTTGCTTCTCAACTGAAATGATTTCCTCAGAAGTCGGAGAATTAGAAGGATTGGTGGGAAGGCATATAAAAGTCCCGGGGGCCAATCGTGGAAAAGTGCATCTCTCAGGGACTCCCAGCGAGGGGGGACTAGGGCAAAGTAGCTGCTGCATTTGTGGTTTATGGGAGAGGCAAACAAGTTGCAGCAAGGCTGACCCCATCGATGAAATATTCTTGTAGCTACACTGGGATTGAGAGACCACTCATGAGGTAGAAGGATACACCTGCTTAGTTTGTCCACAATGATGTTGGAATTCCCCAGAATATGCGTTGCTATTAGAAAGCAGTTGGAGGTGATAGCCCATTGCCAAACTCTTAGAGCTTCCCAACAGAGGATACGACCTGGTTCCCCCGTTTGTTGATGTACCAGACTACGGACATGTTGTCTGACTGGACAGCAAGTGTCCCTGAATGAAGGGTAGATCGGAATGCTTGCAATGTTAAAAGTACTGCGCTCAGTTCTAGGACACTGATGTGCAATGTGGCGTCTTGAGGGGACCAAGTGCCTTGGACTGTCTTTCCATGAAAATGCCACCCTCCCCCCCAATCAGGGAAGCATCCATGGTCACTACGGCCTTGGGCTGAGAGGGGGAGAAGGGGTGACTCCACAAATTCTCTTCTGGCTTCATCCACCAAGATAAATCCTGTCTGCAGCGGTTTGTTATGTGAATTGGGTGGGACATTGGATGAGTTGACAGTGACCATTGTGACACCAGGAGCCACTGAAGCAGCCTCATGTGGTACCTCGCTAGGGGGACTAAAGTGATTGTCGCTGCCATAGACCCAAGAAGTTGTAAGACTAGACAAGCAGGAACTTTGTCTTGACAGAGTATCATTTGAAGTTGCGACTGGAACTTTACCAGTCTGTGATGAGAAAGGGAAACCATGCAGGATTTCATTTTAGTTTTAATCTGATGAATTCTATGTCCTGTGTGGGAGATGGTTGTGATTTTTCTCTATTTATTGAAATGCCTAAGAAGTCAGCAAGACACAGAACGGAGTCTAAGGTGGAAAGCAGCAGATATCTGGTGGGGGCAGTGAGGAACCAGTCGTCTTAAATATGGAAATGCACAGAATCCCTGTAGCCTTAAGTGAGCTGCTACAACTGCCATACATTTGGTGAACACCCTGGGCGCTGTAGTGAGACCAAAGGGCAGTGCTCAAAATTGGTAATGACTGGCTCCTAGCTGGAAGAGGAGGTATCTTCTGGAGCATTTGTCCATCTTTATGTGGTAATACGCATCCTGAAGATCTATGGAGCACATCCAGTAATCTTACGCCAGAAAAAGAAGGATAGATTGAATTGTGACCATCCGGAAAGTTGTTTGTTGCACAAATTTGTTCTATAAACTGAGGTCTAAGATTGGCCACCAGTCCCCTGTCTTTTTTGGCACTAAAAAGAATCTTGAGTAAAATCCGGATCCTATCTGGTCTGGTGGGACTGTTTGGATGACTCTTTTTTTAAAGCAGCTTTTGAATCTCTAGTGCTGCTATATCCATCTGACTGGGTGAACATCGGGGACTCACCTTTGTGGTTTGGGATAAAGTTTAAAGGGAGTATGGTAACCTATGGTAATTACTGTCTGCACCCAGGAATCTGATGTTATTGTGAGCCAGGCTGAGTGGTGCAGAGAGAATCTTCCCCCAACTGCTTCCAGAGGTAAGCAATCAGGCCGCCGCTCAGGAGCGGCTGGTAGGGCTGTCCAGAAAATGAATCCCTGGAAAAGTACAGTGTACACTTATCATAAATATAGATAATTGAGTGTATTCACTGTTGCAGTCATTACATTTGGGGGTAATCTGCTGGCAGGTTGCCCTCAGTCGGCCTGAATAACAAAGTCTTGGGTCCTGCGTCAGTTGCTGTCTCCTCTTCAATGACGTCAGGTAGTCAGGGGTATAAAACATGCAGCCAAGGCGCGGCTGGTAGGGCTGTCCAGAAAATAAATCCCTGGAAAAGTACAGTGTACACTTATCATAAATGTACATAATTGAGTGTATTCACTGTTTCAGTCATTACATTTGGGGGTAATCTGCTGGCAGGTTGCGCTCAGTCGGCCTGAATAACAAAGTCTTGGGTCCTGCGTCAGTTGCTGTCTCCTCTTCAATGGCGTCAGGTAGTCAGGGGTATAAAACATGCAGCCGACACCATTTTATTCAGTTTTCCTTGCCCCAGATGTCAGGTGCCCCCCAAATGGGGAGTATATATATATATATATATATATATATATATATATATATATATATATATATATATATATATACATATATACATAAACAGTAAATATATAATTGCACTTTTAGAAACATAAACTTTACCTTCAACTAAAAGCAAATGCACCACAAAGGCTTTTGAGTATAGTGAAGGAAAGAAAAGGTATAGAAAGGGGGAAGGCGGGTGGGTAACCCGGACTGCAACAGTGAATACACTCGAACATCTACATTTATGGTAAGTGTACACAACTGTACTATGTTCTTCGCGTTTCACTGTTACAGTCATTACATTTGGGTAGAATCCCAAAGCTATGGATGGGAGGATGGAACCAAACAGCATTAGGAGCGGCTATAAGGCCCTGCAGGACTGCAGTGGCAAAACCTGCCCTGGATTTGGAGAAGAGAGGTAAATGATAATGCTTTGTGAAGGCATGAACAGAGCTCCAAGTAGCAGCTTCTAGAATGTCTTTGGTTGGGACTCCTCTGAGAAAAGCTGCTGAAGTAGAGGCAGCCTTGGTGGAATGTGATCTGATCCCCTTGGGCACCGGTTTACCATGGTGCAAATAGCAGAAACGAATGCAATGGCTTAACCATTTAGAAATAGTCTGCTTTGATATAGCCTTCCCCTCTGACCCTGCAGCAAATGCTACCAGTAGTTGCTCCGACATTCTTAGAGATTTGGTCCTATTTAAGTCGAATCTTAGTTGTCTGTGTACATCCAATGAATGCAGAATCCACTCCCCTTGTTCTGCGGATTTGGGTAAAATGTTGGTAGGTGAATGGTCTGGTTAAGAGCCACACTGGATACCACCTTAGGCATAAAAGAAGGATTGGTCCTGAGGGACACCCTGTCCGGGTAAAATATAATAAAAAGCTCCACTGCCATGAAAGCCTGTAGTTCTGAAACCCTTCTTGCTGAAGTGAGTGCCAAAAGGAAAGCTGTTTTTCAAGATAGAAATTTTATATCCGCAGTAGCTGCTGGTTCAAAAGGAGGCAGGGTGGAACTGGAAAAACTCTTTTCCAGCACAAAATTGAGGTCCCATGCAGGAGTTGGTGCTCTTCTGGGTGGCCTTAAATTTTTGGCACCTCTAAGATACTGTTTAAGCAGTGGATGAGAAAATAGGGGAGGTTCTGTGTTGTAATGAGTCGAGATGGCAGAGGCATGGATTTTTATTGAAGAAAAAGATAGGCCCTTGTCAAGCAACTCAGTCAAATATTGTAAAATCTGAGGAATATTGGGCTTTGCTGTGTCTATTCCTTGTGCTTGGTTCCAAGCACAGAATCTCTTCCATTTATCAGCATAAGATTTTCTAGTACTAGGCATTCTGGCTTCCAAAATGGCATCCATCACAGATTTACTGAGAGGTGCTGTTTGAATATTTAGTTGATTAGCCATGCTGCAAGATTCAGAGTTTGGAGCGGAGTGTGCAGAATTTGATAGTTCTGCTGAGACAGTAGATGAGGTATTTGAGGCAAGTACCATGGAGGAAGGTGAGACATATTCTTTAGAACTGGGTGCCAGTGCTGGTGAGGCCAGTCAGTTAGGACCATTTTTGGTTTTTCCTGTCTGACTTTTAGTAAGATCTTGGAGAGTCAAGGCAGAGGGGGGAAAAGGCATAGACTGATAAGTTTTTCCAGCTGAAGGATAGACCATCCACTTTCCATGCTTTTTTGTGATGAGTTCTTGTGCAGAATTTGTCCAACTAATCATTTTGGGGTGAGGCAAATAGATCTATGTCTGGGCTCCCCCTTTTCTGTGTTAACATGCTGAAGATTTGTGGATCCAGTTTCCATTTGTGCGGGTCCATAAGATTTCTGCTTAGGTCGTCTGCCAGAGTATTTTGCTTTCCTGGCAGGAATTGAGCTTGAAGAAGTATTTGGTAAGTCAAGGCTGTGTTCCATAAAGCCATGGCTAGTCTGCAAAGGGGTTAGGAATGTGTACCCCCCCGCTTGTTTATGTACCACGTAACTGTGGTGTTGTGCATCTTTATCAGTAGTTGTCCTGGATGAAGTAAGTCCTTGAAGGCTGTCAGAGCATTCTGAACAGCTAGCATCTCTTTCTGGTTGATATGCAGATGCATTTGGTTTGGGCTCCATTTGCCCTGAATGCATTTCCCTGCCAGGTGGGCCCCCCAAGCATAGTCTGATGCATCTGTAGTTAGGGTCTGGGTGGCAGGGGGTAGAGTGAATGACAATCCCTTGTTTTGGTCACATGTCTCTGCCCACCAAAGAAACTCCTGTTGTAGGGCAGAGAATGAGAGGAATCATTATTTCCAGGCTGTGACAATGTTGACTCCATAAACTTTATAGGTACTATTGAAGTTTCCTCATATGCAGTCTCGCATATGGAATTAGTAGGATGCAGGATGCCATGAACCCCAAAGCCTGCAGAATTTGTCTTGCAGATAACTGGGTTTTTGTTGCCATTTGTTTGAAGTATGTTGTCAGTTGCCTTTGTCTGGCGTGAGGTAAGCCATCTGGGCAGTTGTATTCAAGCTTGCACCCAGGAATGCAATTATTTGAGAGGGTACCAGTTGAGATTTCTTTTCATTTATGGTGTACCCTAGGCATGCTAGAAGCCTTTTTACAAATGCAAAATATTGAAGAAGAGTGTCCTTGTCCTCTGCTTGAATGAGAATCGTCCAGATAGGGATAAATTTGAATGCTTCTTTGTCTGCAGAATGCATTTACTGGTGCCAGGCACTTTGTAAAGACCCTGGGCACAGTCGTGTGGATCTGTCATATTCCTGCTTAGGTTGTCTGCCAGCGTGTTTTCCTTGCCTGGCAAGTACTGTGCTTGTAGTTCCATTTGAAAGTCCATGGCCATGTTCCAAAGTGACATGGCCAGTCTGCATAGGGGGTAAGAATGTGTTCCTCCCTGTTTGTTTATGTACCACATAACTGTGGTGTTGTCCGTTCTTATCAATAGTTGACCTGGTTGTAGTAGGTCCTTGAAAGCTATAATAGCATTTATTACTGCTAGCATTTCCTTTTGATTGATGTGAAGGTGCTTTTCTTTTTGGGACCATTTGCCCTGAATGCACCGATCTGTCATGTGCGCCCCCCAGGCGTAGACCGAGGCATCTGTTGTGATGACTTGATTTGCTTGAGGCTTGCTGAATGGAAGACCTGTGTTTGTTTGGCATGCTTGAGCCCACTACAGAAATTCCTTTTGCAGACATGGAATTAGTGGTATTATTGTTTCCAAACTGTGGCTGTGTTGAGACCATATGTTTTTCAGGTACCATTGTAGTTTCCTCATATGCAGCTTTGCACATGGGATTAGTAAGATGCAAGATGCCATGAATCCCAGAGCCTGCAGGATTTTCCTTGCAGTTAGCCTGGTGCAATTTGCTAGTGCTCTGAAGTATTGAATTAGTTGCCCCTGCTTCTCTGGCGTGAGGTAGGCCATCTGGGTGTTTGTGTCCAAGTTGGCACCCAGGAAAATTATCTTCCAAGAGGGTATTAGCCTTGATTTCCTTTTGTTGACTGTGTATCCCAGAGAGTTCAACAACATTATTACATAAGCCAGATGTTTCAGAAGAATGTGCTTGCGGTCGGCTTGGATCAGGCAGTCGTCCAAATAGGGGTATATTTGTATCCCTTGAAGTCTGCAGTAGGCAATTACTGATGCCAGGCATTTCGTGAATACTCTGGGAGCAGTAGATAAGCCAAAGGGCAATGCAGAGAATTGATAATGGGTTGAACCTGCAAGAAATCTGAGGTACCTTCTGCAATTTTGTCTGATTGGGACATGCAGGTATGCCTCCTTGAGGTCCAATGTTACCAGCCAAGACTCCTTGCCCAGCATGGGAAGAAGTTGCTGTAGAGTGGGCATCTTGAATTTTGGTACGAGTAGAAATGTGTTTAGGATGGATAGGTCCAAAATAGGTCTCCAATCTTTTCCCTTCCTTGGTACCGGAAATAGCCTGGAATAAAAACCTTGACCTTGTTCGTGCATAGGTACCTCTTGAATAGCTTTCATGTTTATGAGATCTGTAATTTGCCTTTGTGCCTCTGCCCTTTGATTGTGTGGCAGGTTTGGCATGCCTCTCATTTTTGGAAGGGTGTGAAAATGGAATTTGTAGCCTCTGTTTATAATGTCCAGGATCCATTTGTCCTTTGTGACAATATGCCAATTTTTTTGAAAATAATGCCACCTTTCCTCCTAAGGGGGCTGCCATTTGAGACTTGCTTGGCATGCAAAGGGGAAAGTCATTGGGTTTGCTTTCTGAAAGACTGCGAGTTATCCTCACCACCTCTTTGAGTAGGAGCTTGCCATTGTCTGCCTCCATAAACGATCCTTGGGATTGTCCTCTGCCCCTTGGGCGCCTGTATCTGTCTCTTTGGGGTCTGTCCATGGCAGGAAAGGACCAATTTTTGGAAGGCCAATTTCTACTGAAACGTGGGGATTGTACCTGCAGAAAATCTTTCACAGTTTGCATTGATTTAGCCTTTTCCTCCATTTTCCTTAATACCTCCTCAGCATTAGCACCAAATAGTACATCCTTTTGAAGAGGGGCGTCTAGTAATTTAGCTTTGACATGATCAGGCAAGGCTTGTTCCTTGAGCCAGGCATGTCTACGTATGACTGATCCTGTAACAGCAGCTCTACATGAGGCCTCTAGAGCATCAAACCACATTGTAAGATATGCTTACCCACTTGTTCTGCACTATGCATCAAATCCTGCAACTCCTTCAAATCTGGTTGTTCAGGTTGTGACATTTTACTTTTCAATTGTGATAACAAAAACTGTTGGTATTTTAGCATATGGAACTGACAGTTTAAGGCCCTCATGGTTAAGGTAGCCGAGGTATATACCTTTTTTCCCCACCTTTCTAAGGATCTGGAATCTCTCTCGGAAGGTAAAGGATTTTTAGCAGTGGAGGCCTTAACTCCCCTGGGGCCCTGTGAGATGGTTTCTGGGTCAGCAGCACGGCTTTTGTATAGAAATTGGTGTGAGTCAGGAACCCTGTAGTACCTGTCAGGCTTAACTGGAGCTGGAGGCAGAGAGTCTGGGTTAAGGCAGGCCTCCGAGTAAACATCATCTAGGATGTCTAAGACAGGAGGTATAGCCAGAGGCCTGTGCTGAGGTAGCAAGAGAAATTCCCTGAGCCTTTTCTTGGAATCTGAATAATCTTGGCACTGGGAAGTGTTCCCTTAAGGTATGCAAAGTTTCCCCAAATGAGTAATCCTCTGGGGGGGATACAGAAGGGATAGACTCCTCCGCATCAGAGTCTTCAAAAGGGGAGTAAGACTGTTCCTGATCATCAGAGTGCTCTGAAATAATGGAGCCCTGATCAGAGGAGGGGGAATCTTCCTCCACTCTGGGCCTTTTGTCCGGTGGGGGTTGAGAACCTCTGATAAGAGTAATTAAATCCTCAGCCATTTTAAGCATCTGTTTTTTAGGCATGGGGCCTGGAGATGGGCCCTGTGTAGCTTGTCTCTTAGAGTGCATGGTAGCTTTAGACTTAGTGAAAGCCTTGATGGAGAAAGAAGAGGAAGGTCTGAAGACACCTTGAGTGGAGGTGGACCTGTCCACATTTTGAGTTTCAACGCCAAGAGTGGCTTCGGTATCAGTAGTCGGGGTGTGGGCCGAGGAGCCTGCGACCTCGGGCACAGGAGACGCCACCAAAGAAGTGTTGTCGGTAGTCAGGGGCTGAGTAGGCGCCTCGCTGAGAACCGGACCACGTGTAGTCGGCTTTGGCGTGGTGTCGGTAGAGGCCACGGACCTCGTGTGTCGGTCCTTATCTTTGCGCTTTTTAGACAAAACTGGAGTCGGAGTATCCGATGACATAATATAGTTAAATGTTTTCCCAAAATAATGCTGGGCGAACTCCACCCGACGCTTAATGGTGCGTTTGTTGAATGTAGCACAAATGCGACAGACTGAGACGTCGTGGTCTGGGCCTAAACAAGGTATACAGAGGGAATGGAAATCCTTATGCGGTATTTGCTTCCCACAAGAAATACAATTATTAACTTTGTCTGACATCGGTCTGAGGCAAGAAAAGTTTCCCCAATGGGGTACTTAGCTTTCAAGAAGACTTCGGTTTCAAAATTTTCGTAATCTCAGGAGCTGGCCGACCGGCACTTGCGAACTGCTTCTGCTTTGGGCACCGCGCGGCAAGAAAGACTGAAGAAAATGGCGTCGGCTGGTTCCTTTATATCCCTGTCGCACTGACGTCAGGGAAGAAGCAACGACAACCGATGCCGGACCTAGACTTTGGAATTCGTCCGACCAAGGACCCGCCTGACGGCAGGAGAACCCATCTGATATGACTGCAGCTGTATGCACGATAAACATCCATAAAAGAGAGAGGATCCCTGGAGGCTGCCATAAAAAAAATCGGCATGGAGCCAGGAATGCCCTCCCCCACAGCACAGTCACTGGCCTGAGAAGAGCCCGATGCCCAGTGCACCGAGGGCCACAAGGATAACTCTAGTTCCAAAGTGACATCCACTATTGAAGTCGGAGGAAGGGAAGCTGCTGTCGGAGTAATAGGCTTCGAAACTTGAGTAGAAGTCGAAGGAGGAGTGTATGTTGGGGTTTGAGGAGATGTACGTTCACCTAAACGAGGGAACGTGGACTTCAACGGTTGGGAGAGACCTCTGGCCACAAGCAACTGTTCAACAAGCCGCAACACATCCTGTTCAGACAGACTCTTGGTTGACCTCATGGAGGAAGCGGATAGCGATTCTGGCCTTTCTAGGAAAGGACTATACTGACTGCTAGCAAAAGGATACAGTGAAGAAGAATATTTGGTCCTTGCTAATTCAATAGGTGCAGAGCCCGGAGCCGAGGTTGTCTGCACCGAAGAAAACGTTGTGCAAGTAGTCGGCGCTGACGATGTCAATGCCGTAGTAGTTGAAGGTGTCTGCACCGTAAAGGCAAAAGTCTGCCCCGAAGAGTACGGTGCCGTAGTGGAAAGTGTCTGCACTGGCACTAAGGCTGGTGCCTAGAAGGACTGCACCGAAGCACATGGTGCCAAAAATGTCTGCGCCGTGGAATACAGAAGAGTCATATTTGGAGCCGAAGGTGACTGTACCAACATTGCCAAAGGGGACTGAACCTGTATGGACGGTGCCGGTAAATGTTGCAACAGAGTTGTCGGAACCGTAGTTGTCTGCACCAGGAATTCCAGTGCCGATAAGGGAGACATGGCTGTAGTCAGAATCATTTGGGGTGGTGCTGAGCCTGGAGCCGACAGGGTCACAGGTGGCAGCACTGAAGTAGCAATCAATTTCACCTTCTTATAAGCTGACTCCCTATAATCTCCAGAAGGAGACGAAGGGAGCGACTTCGATGAAGAAGAGGAAGTACGCCTCTTGAGGGGTTTAACAAGAGAGGGTGAGCCCTCTGACCCAGAAATAGCCTCAGAGAAAGGGGATTTGAGTAGACCTTTCAAAATTAACTTATTCTTCCTCTCGTTGAGAGTCCTGGTAGAGAATTTTTTACAAATTCCACATGGAGGATCCACAGTCAGGTGGGAGACATTAAGACAGCAGACACATAAGTCATGGCCATCGGAAAGTGGTAACTTACGGCCGCAATCCTTACACTGCCTGAAACCAACGCTACTTTTCTTATCCGACATAACTGGTGTGGAGAAAAAGAATAGTACCAAGAAGAAGAAAGGCTACCCAAAAAGGTAAGAAGAGAAAGGAAGAATTATCAATGATGGTAATGGAGAATTACCACAAGTAAGAAAAGAGGGTAATAAAGGGAAAAGACTAAAGGGAGAGTGTCTAAAGTGTACGATAGGGTAGGAAAATATTAGTATAAACTTTTGAGAAAATTTAAAGTAAGAACAATGTATAAACTTTCAAAAAAAATAGACACTTAGCTGAGAGAGTGGCTTGACACGGCTGTACAGCAACGAGGCAAACTAGATCTGAGGTAACAGGGAGCAGAACATTCTGGGTAGGACCCAGGCTCAAGAGTTTTTGGCTGATGCGAGCTTGATATTGGCTGGCTCGGTTCCAAGGATGGAACCGAGAGCCCATCAGTAATGAATGGTTAACAGCATCAGATCTTATTTTTGCTAGGCAGACAGTATGAAATGCAAGGTGACCAATTTTTTAAGACTTACTGTTAATAATCAAGTCGACTATCACTCAAAAGTGAAGTTATGTTCTTACAATAACATTCCATCTGCGTTGTCGTCCTTCATTCATTCTTGACAGTTGGGTTTCGGTACCATACTCGGAACCAACTTGGGTCATTGTAACAAGCTTGCTCCAGCCAGAAACCCTCGAGCTAAGACTACCCATAGTGCCTCTGTTTTCCTTCCCTTCAGATCTAGTTTTGACCATAGAAATAAAAAGCAGAAGCTTTGTCTGAGCAACTGCCCTACTACAGAACCAGGACTAGTTCCAAACCTCCGGGAGTCTTTGGAGAGGGTAGGAGGGTGGGATGTCAAGAATGAATTAAGATCGACAACACAGATTGAACGTTGTGGTAAGAACATAACTTCTTTATCTGATGTTGTCAGTCTTTACTCATTCATTCATGACAGTTGGAACAGAGTCCCTAGCTACTTTATGTCCCGGGAGGCCCTATGGAAGGATATTCCTGAGCACCATAGAGCCAAAGGATGCACTTCCCCGGAGACCATATCCAATTTGTAATAAGTGATAAAGGTATGTGGGGTAGCCCAAGTAGCTGCTGCACAAATGTCATCCATGCAGGATCTAGAATGAAAGGCCACTGAAGTGGAAACTGATCTGGTAGAATAAGCCTTGACTTTAGTTGATAGATTCATTTTACTTTGAAGATAAACAAAGGTGATGCAATCTCTCAACCATTTCGATAAGGTGACTTTGGAAACTGGTTTGCCTAGCTGAATACCTGAAAAAGACAGGAACAGTTGGTCTGATTTCCTGAATGATTTCATTCTGTCCAAGTAAAAACGTAATTGTCTAGTGTATATCCAACAAATGCAAACAATAATCTCTTTTGTTTGAAAAATTTGGGAAGAAAACTGGCAGGTCAATGATTGGTTAATGTACGAGTCTGAGACAGCTCTGGGTAGAAAAGAGGGGTCAGCGCCAAAGGATACTCTCTCTTTATGAAAAATTATATATGGGCGCTTTACACACAATGCCTGCAATTCTGATAGTCTCCTGGCTGAGGTGATGGCGACCAGGAATAAGGTCTTCCAAGATAAAAATCTTAAATCATAGGAGACTGCTGGCAAAAAAGGGCTGACAGATCAAAGTCTGTATGACTAAAGTCAAATTCCAAGGTTCAATGAGCTCTTTACAAGGTGGTTTCAAATGCATAACTCCCTTTAGGAAGGTTTTGTAAAAGTGGTGAGATATCAAAGAAAAATCATCTAAGCCATTATGGAAATTTGAAATAGCCACTAAATGAACTCTGACAGCAGAAGCTGCGGCTCCAGATTGCAGTAAAGTTGATAAATATTCTAGCACCTTATTAACAGTCTGAAAAATGGTAAACTCCTTCTCCTTCAGACCAGAACACAAATCTGTTCCATTTACTAAGATAAAGTTTCATGGTGGACGTTTATGGGAAGCCAGAAGTATCTTTTGTACTGAGGAAAACAGATTATTCTGCCTGGAAACTACTGGAAGTGGAGGTACCAAGTGGTCAGCTTGAGACTTTGTAGGCTAGGATGGACCAACCCCTGCGGATGAGACAGCAGTCCCGGAGTTGGGTCCAGAGTCCACAGATGGTGAACTAGGAGAAGCCAGAGAAGGGGGAACCAGACTTGACAGGGCTAATAAGGTGCAATGAGGATCACTTTGCTTCTCAAATGTAGGGCTTTCTTCAAAAACTGGGGTATGAGGAAAAAAGGGGTTAAGGCATAAAGCAGTCCTGGGGGCCAATCATGCAGAAGAGCATCTCTCAGGGGACTCCCCTCAAGGGGGGATTAGGACAATGTAGCTGCTGCATTTGTGGTTTATGGGAGATGCAAACAGATCACAATAAGGTTGACCCCAAAGACGAAAGATCTCCACCGCTACTATGGGATTGAGAGACCACTCGTGAGGGCAGGAGAATACATCTACTCAGTTTGTCCACAATCACGTTGGAATTCCCCAGAATGTGCATTGCTATCAGAAATCAGTTGAAGGCAATCATCCATTGCCATACCCTCATGGCTTCCCGACATAAGGGATAAGATCTGGTTCCTCCCGGTTTGCTGATGGACCAGACAACCAACATGTTGTCTGACTGGACTGCAACTGCTCCTGGCAGAAGGGCAGATTGGAATGTTTGCAATGCTAAAAGCACCACCCTCACTTCTAGGACATTGATATGCAAATTGGCCTTTAAGGGGGACCAAGTGCCTTGGACTGCCTGAAAATGCCTCCCCCACCCCATCAGGGATGCATTCATGGTCACTACAACATTGGGCTGAGGGGGTGAAAAGGGGTGACTCCACAGTTCCTCTTCTGGCTTCATCCACCAGTTCAGATCCTGCTTGCATCAATTTGTTATGCGGACTGGATAAGACATCGGGTGTGTTAACAGCAACCACTGAGACGCTAGCAGACACTGAAGCAGCCTCATGTGAAACCTCGCCAGGGGAACTAGGGTCTCAGTCGCTGCCATTGACCCTACTAGCTGTAAGACTATGTTTTGAGAGAGTATCACTTAGAGCTGTGACCTTAATCTTTGCAGTCTGTGAAGAGGTACAGCAATCACACAGGATCTTGTGTCAAAAGTTGCTCCAATGAATTCTATGCTTTGAGTGGGTGCCAGTTTTGACTTTAGTTTATTGAAATGCCTAAAAACTGCCAGCTCTAGAATGTAGTATAAAGCGTGAAGCAGTAGATGCCTGGTGGGGGCAGTAAGAAGCCAATCATCTAAATATGGAAACACCCAGAATCCTTGCAGACTAAGATAAGCTGCTACCACTGCCATGCATTTGGTGAACACCCTGGGGGCTGTGGTGAGACCAAAGGGCAGTGTACGAAATTGGTAATGACTGGCTCCCAGCAGGAAGCCGAGGTATCTTCTGGAGTGCTTGTACATTACTGAGCACATCCAATCATCTTTCTCCAGAAATGGAAGGATAGACTGAACCATGACCATCTGGAATTTTGTCTGTTGGACAAACTTGCTCAAGATACTGAGGTCCAAAATAGGCCTCCAGTCCCCTGTCTTTTTTTGGCACCAAAAAGAATCTTGTGTAAAATCCGGATCCTACTTGGTCTAGTGGGACTGTTTGGATGACTCTCTTTTTCGAGCAGCATTTGGAATTTCTAGAGCTGCTGCATCCCTCTGACTGTGTGAAACATCAGGGATTCGCCTTTGTGGCACTGGCTACAGATTGAAGGGGATATGGTAACCTCTGGTAATAATTTTTTGCAGCCAGGAATCTGATGTTATTGACAGCCAGGCTAAGTGGTGCACAGAGAATCTTCCCCCGACTGCCTCCAGAGGTAAGGAAACAGGGCCACTCCTCAGGAGCTCTGATAAGGTTGCCCAGAGAAAATCTCTGGAGCCCTGGTTGCATGGGCCTGCTCTGCCACAGGAAGGGCATCTTCCTGATGAGTTCCCCCCTTTGACCCAGGGAGAAAACTCGTCATGTGTGCCCCGAAAATGTCCTTGGGTCTTTTTGAACCACATCTTTCCACTCCTTTAATTCCTGGAATAGGGTCGCTGAGGAGTGGAAAAACATACGTCCACAGCAC
Source organism: Protopterus annectens (assembly GCF_019279795.1). NCBI lineage: Eukaryota > Metazoa > Chordata > Ceratodontiformes > Protopteridae > Protopterus > Protopterus annectens. The sequence continues at coordinate 1,570,870,514 of NC_056733.1, read as the reverse complement.
AGAGGGTCTTTCCATCCTTTTCACACCTGGTTAACGTGTCTTTAACTTTCTGAATAAAGAACGAGGAAGCATAAATGGGAGCGTTGACAAAGGAAGACTTGAAGGGGTGCGCGACACAAGTGCATCCAGGCATGATGTCTCATGACAGCACCTGAACCCGCCGCTCTGGACGCCCCTTCGGTTGTATGTGGAATCAACCACATGGACGAGTTACAGATGGATTCTAGGGTCGCAAGCTGGGAGACAACCTTATCACATACCTCATCAGATACTGCTCCTAAGAGCTCAGTGATTAGGTCACTTTAAAGACGGGTGAAATGAGCCAAGAAATTCAATGACTGTATGACAAAGGTCGCTGAAGCATAAACCTGCTTCCATGATCTGTCCAACATCTGAGACTCTCGGTTTGGAGGATAGACAGTAGGACTCTCCTCTGGGAAATTCCTTCTTTGTAGCTGCCACTGCCACCACCATAGCATCTATCATTAAACTCTTGGACCAGTGGGGTTGATCCTATGGGGGAGAGAGAGTTTTTATCAGGTCTCTGGGGAATTGGCTCAATAGTGTCAAGGGCCTTCCAAGCACACTGCACGATGAGCTTGACTAACTCATCTGCAGGCTGAGTCACTCAGGAAGTAGAAGGTCAGGCACAGAAAGCATGCAAGAAGACAGATTCCTCGGAGGAAGGGTTGTTGGTTTTCCAGTCACCCTTCTGCTTTAAGATTTCTAGGATGTCTCCAAAGGAGACATCTTCAGGGTGTGACCGAGGGGACCTTTCTCCTTCATCGTAAACTGTATCCTTGGTGTGAGATTCTTCAGGAGAATCAACGTGCTTCCTCTTGCACAATCTCTTATTGGCTCATCGGGGGGAGGTCTGAGGAGGACTCCTAAGAGAGGGTACCATGCAGTAGGGTGTCTTGCTACTCCCGTGCCAGCTGCCCCAATGTAATAGGCTGTGACACCTGCGAGCCAGAGGACACATAGTTGTGACATTCCGACAGAGTGGGAGCCGACTGTGAGCCTGCTGAGGTGAGCGCTCTCTCCATAATCTGAAAGGAAGGCCTGCCTGAAGAGGGATGGGATACGGAACAGAAAAAGACAACCTCGGAATGGGGTCACACCCCACTCCAACGAGCTTGTCTCCAGAGAAGGTGCAGCGAGAGGACTCAACTGTCAAAGCAATCGGAATGGTAGACTGTGCCATGGAAAGAAAATCGGTGCCATACTAGGGATTCTGGAGCTGGCAGCCAAGCCACAGTCCCGTGGGTCGGCTCCAACTGAGCTGAGGTCCACAGAGTGGGTTCCAGTACTAAGGTGAGATCCACCATCAGTACCAAAGAAGTTGGCACCAGGAGAGGTGTCGGAATCAAGGGCTCCAAATCCTGCAAGGAAGTTGAAGGAGGAAGATAAGTTGAAGTCCTTGGAGAGAAAACCTCGGCTCTGGATGGGAAGGAGGTCCTAGATGGGGTTGGAATACCTCTGGCCGCCAAGAGTTGATCCACCAATCTAACTGCATCAAGCTCCGAAAGGTTCCTGAAGGAACAAATAGACATCCCCGAGTGAGATTCTGGATGTTCAATGAAAGGACTGAGCTGCTGACTAACAAAGGGGTCAATAGAGGGGGAATATTGAGTCCTGGCTATGGATTTGACCTTTGGCACAGAGGTTGACTGACCAAAAGCTTGTGTTGGGGGGAGAAGTGACCGGTTTTACAGGGGCAACTATTGTTGGTGTCGAGAGGGTTCTAAGTACCATTCAAGGGTCGGTACCGTGGTAACTTTCGTCAGTTCCATAAGAATAGATGGCACCATGGAAGGGTCATAGATTCCAGTGCCGAGCCAGTTGTTAGTACCAATTTGGATTGTTTAGACTTCGGTTCCGTGGAAACATGGCCTTTGGTTGATTTCGATTCTTGAGATTGAGGAGACCCTGGGAAAGAGTGGCTTTGACGCTGACGCCTCAGACAAAGCCTCTGAAAAGGGTGTTTTTTAACAACCCCTTGAGGATCTATTTGTTGTGACGCTCTGCAAGGGTCCGGGCCCTAAAATCCATACAGAGTTCGCATGGAGGCTGAATATCTAAGTGTGGCACCCCCAAACAATAAATGCAAGAAAGATGCCCATCGGAGTTGGGCATCTTTTTGCCACATTTCTCACATTGCTTAAAGCCAGTTGTAACTTTCTATTTTTCAGCCATTGTTAGGTTAATTACAAAACGTAATAAACAGCCATTCACATGATCACAAACAACAACCATGAAAATCAAGGAAAGTTAAAGTTTTTTTTTTTTTTTAATAAGCATACCAAGAATGGTAACAAGAAAAATACCAAAAGGGGTAAATATTGTTGGTGTCGAGAGGGTTCTAAGTACCATTCAAGGGTCGGTACCGTGGTAACTTTCATCAGTTAGCTGACGAGCTAGAGAGCACGGCCTGACACGTCCTGAAAATCTACATGGCAAACGAGATCGGAAGGGAAGAGAGGCACTATGGGTACCCTTATAGGTTCATAGGTTCATACTAGGCTATCTGCCCTAGGGCATTTATACGCCTAGCCAGAATGTGTTTGGCTTTCGCCACCCATTTTAAATTTATTTTGCTATGCCCTTTTTCGAGGTTAGTATACTGTGCCTCTGTCTAACAGTGACACAGAAGTGATACCCGGGGTAAACCTACGATCTCCCATCCACTCAAGATTCCTCTTGAAGAGAGTCAATGAGGGACTCTGCCTAACCTGGACTGGGATTTTATTCCAGAGTGAAGGGAGCCTCTGGGTTATGAATCTGTCCCTCCAGCATGTCCTATTTATTTCAGTGCTGAGGTTCAAGTCTCTTGAGCGTAGCTCGATGGGATTTGGATTTTCTGAGGTGCAGCATGTCCATTAATTCCGGGTTGGACATGGCTTTATACGTCAGGCACAGATCGCCTCTGAACAGGCGGTATGCCACTGAGTAGAGCTGGAGTTTCTTTAACCGGGCAGCATATGGCATCTGTTTGAGCCCTTTGATCCTCTTGGTGAGGTACTTTTGGGGTCTTTCCAGTTGCTGCAGGTGTCTGGTAAGGTACATCCCAAAAGGGGCATTGTACTCAATTATGGGCCTGATGAGGGATGAGTAAAGAGGCACGATGACCTCCCCTGAGCTAGATGTGAATCTCTTCATGATTAGGTGGGCTATATAAAATGTTTTTCTAACCACTCTGGCCACGTGGTTGTCAAATGAGAGATTGCGAGAGACTGCTATCAACTTGGGTCCCCAAGTCCCTAATTACTTCTTCTGTACTTAATGGATTACCACCTATGTGGTAATTTGTGGGCACTTTGTTTTTGCCAAAGGGGATGACTATACACTTTTTGGCATTTAGCTTGAGGCCATGGCTCTGGCACCAGTTGTCTGTTTCTATGAGGCCCTTTTGGAGGATGCTTGTGTCGGGGCTGGAGAGTCGATTATGGCGCCCACTTTGCAGTCATCTGTGACCTTGGGTCAGCCACAGTCCTTCCATGATGGCCTGTACCTCTGAGAAATATATACCGAACAAGAGAGGTCCCAGGACTGAGCCTTGTGGGAAACCACTTGTAACTGGTTTAGAGTCTGACATGGCTCCAGCAATTCTAACCATGTGGGTTCTCTCCTTGAGCCAGTTTGCAATCCATCTAGTGACATAGGGGTTTATATTTAAGCTGGTGAGCTTATCTATAATGCCCGAGTGGGGTATTGTATCGAAGGCTTTTGCAAGGTCCAGGTAGGCTGTGTGGACCACCTTCCCCTCGTCAATGGCCTTGGTGACTGTTTCAAAGAAATCAACCAGGTTTAAGAGGCAGGATCTGCCCTTAATAAAGCCAAACTGGGTAGGATCCAGTGTCTGTAGGTCCCCAATATCTTTATTTATGAGGTCCATGATGATCCTTTCCATAGCTTTGCAGACCATGCTAGTCAGGCTTATGGGGCAATAGTTTCCAGGATCCGTTGAGGCACCACCTTTATGGAGAGGTACCACTGTTGCTGTACGCCACTCTTTGGGCACATATCCTGTAGTAAGGCTGAGATTGAACAGTAGTTTTATGTTTGGGTTTAGCTCTTCTTGGAGTTCATGTAGGACGCAGCCCGGGACACCGTCTGGTCCCATTGATGCTGTGTTTTTTGCTTTGGAAAGGGCGGCTCTTATCTGAGCATCTGAGATGTCAGGGGGGCAGCACTCTGCTGGGATAGATATTTGCCCTTTTGGTGGGGAGAAGTTTGCGCTGAACCTGTCAGCTAGGATGCTGGCAATGTCTGTGGGTTCAGTGTATTTTTTGTCATTTTGGACTAATTCTGAGCATATCTGGGAATTACCACCCAGGTTACTAACATAACTAAAGAAAGCCTTGTGATTATCCTTAGTGTCCTGTGCAATTTTTCTCTCGAAGCTGGCCTTAGACAATTTTATGAGTGCCCGTAGTTTTTTGCTAATACTGATCAGTGATGCCCTCCCTTTTTGGGATTTTGCTCTATCATTTAGTAGCTTCCTCCTTCTATTGTACAGTTTGTTTATGGCTGGGGTCCACCAGACAGGACGTCTGCCTTTGGAGGATTGGGTCTTGGTTTTATTTGGGATCGCATGATCCATGCATTCCTGAAGGTGTTCATAGAATGCGTTTATAAAGGATTCTGCGGTCTGGGCCGTATTTTCCACAGGCCCGGCGGCTTTGAAGGATTCCACCTAGGTTTTGAGGAGTGTGAAATTTGCTTTAGAGAAGTTTTTCACTGTGGTTTTCTGGGCAGGGGGTGGGGTCAGGATGTGAATATCCAGTGAGATTAGTTTATGGTCTGATCTTACCAGTGAGGGATACACTTCTGGTCTGGAGCATACAGTCCCCATGTTGGTGATGATCAGGTCCAGTATGTTTTCTCCTCTTGTGGGAGTGGTAACAAGTTGTTCCATAGCATTTGAGTTTATAAATTCTAGGAACCTTTGGGCTAGGGTGTTGGAGCTAGAGTAATGCTCCCAGTCTATGTTTGGGTAGTTGAAGTCTCCCAATATAATGGTGTTTGGAGAGACCTTCATATTTTCCAGTGTTCTCAGAAAGGCCGAGTGGGGTTCCTGGGTTTGGGAGGGTGGTCTGTAGCAGGCTATAAACTGGAAGGCAGTTTTACCCACTGTTAGCTGCACATGGATAGTCTCTGATGCTTCGTGCTTTGCCACCAACCTGGAGGTGTGGGTATCTTTGATGAATATCGATACTCCCCCTCCTTTTGTGGTTCGGTCTAAGTATTGGGGCCGAAAAGCATGGTATGAGGTATAACCTGGTAGTGCTGGGGTGCTCTCAGGAGCCCTGAACCAGGTTTCTGTTACTGCACAGATATCGATGTTCGCCATGCTAAGGAGAGTTTCGAGTGCGTGCATCTTGAGGTTTAGACTTCTGGCGTTGAGTAGCATTACTCTTAGTTTCTTATCCCTTGTGATACCTATGGAGGTGGGTTTGTCTTTTGAGCCTTGCCTAAAAAAGGCACTATGGGGTAGCAAGAGCCTTTGCCAATATCCGAAAGCCCAGGGGTGACAGGTGCAAGCCGTCCCTAGCGAAGCATCGTGGCTTGTCGAGCATATCATCCCAAGCTGACAGGCATTGGATCCCCTTTGAATGACACCAGTACTTAAGCCTATTGTTGAAATTGGTCATCTTGTCTTCATACTGTGGCATTATTCTTGGTGAGGGTAAGATGCTACTCAAGGTCAGGGTTATACCGGCCTGGGCTACATGCTCAGAGAGCTCCTTTATGTCTCTTTTCATGTAGTCCAGGGAGGTACGTCTCAGGTCATTCACACCAGCATGGACAATGACTGAGTCATATTTGTACTTGCCTTGGAGTGACCTGAGTGCTTGTGTTATGTGGCGGATCCTAGCGCCCGACAGGCTGCTCACCGTGACCCTCTCCTTGTTCAGCCTGGTGAGCGGGACGTCAGTGTGCCTGACGATAGAGTCACCTATTACAAGTGTATCAGGTGTGTTGTTTAGTCTTAAGGGCTGTGAATGTTCGGCACACTGGCTTTGTGAGATATGTGTTGCACAGGTTTTGTTTTGGGGTAGCGGTTGCTTGGGTGTCTGCTTTGGAGGTCTCTGCTGCTTAGGCAGATCTTTATTTAGAGCCTCCGAGTATGTTTTTGAGTGATTATGTGTTTGGTTTGCTGTCGTGGTAGGTTTATGTGAGACTGGAATTGTAGTGAGTGTGGTTTCCTTCTCCTCCTGACTGGTTATGCCAGTACTGAGTTGAGAGAGCTTAGCCTCCAGTTTGGCTATATGGTTGCATCTCTGACACGTGTTGGAATTTGTTGGGAGGAGAAGAGGGTTGTCTGTGTACATGAGGCAGTTGTAACATTGCCTCAAGATTCCCAGATTCACCAGCTGGACCGGAGAAGAGATTGACAACTGACCTTTGGATATGCTAGAATAATATTGGGAATTCCTTAATAATTGAAAACAAGGGCCAGTGGGGAGTGAGGGTGTAGTGCTTTTAATTTTTAGTGCTGACTTATATAATTGCTTTAGCGCGCAAGTGCCAGGTAACTTAAGTGCAATGTGTTACAGGTAACTTAAATGCACAAACGACAAACAGTAACTTTCTTTCAAGTGAAACAAGGAAATAAGCACAGTAAGCAATGCAGATATCACTAGTGATCCACAGAAGCGCTGAGAAGCCGTGTATTAGGTGGAATTAGCGTTCCAGGGAAATAACAAACAAACAAGCATATAAACAAAGCTAGATTCAGCAGGCCTGGATCTAGTCTATGCTACAGCAAACAAGGTGTACCAATTTCAGTAAGATACAGTTCAAATATTCAGGCACTATAAACCTCTAACCAGAAATTCCCAGCTCAGAAGGACAGAGTCCAGCCTCTTCTCCCACAAGAGTGCAGACCACGAACCTTCTTAATGTAAAATAACTGGCCTGAAGCCCAAGTGCCTAAACCAGAACTAATACACTTTAAGAATAACAGACACTGGCTCTCAATCAGCAGTTCCCAACTTATAAGGATGAAAGCTACCTGTCCTGCCACCACAGTGCATGCCACAAACCTTCCTAATGTAAAACAACTGGTCTGAAGCCCAAGTGCTTAATCCAAAAGACTTAGAATGATAGCTACACTTTAATCAAGTTACTACCAAGCAGTAATAAATACAATTGAATACTTTAGAGAATGCCTGGATTAGTGCTCAAGTTACACAAACAAAGCTAGATCCAGCAGGCCCGAATCCAGTCTATGCCACAGCAAACAAGGCACACCAACTTCAGTAAGAAGCAGTTCAGACATGCATGCACTATAAGCCTTTAACCAGAAATTCCCAGCTCAGAAGGGCAGAGACCAGCCTCTCCTCCCACAAGAGTGCAGACCACGAACCCTCTTAATGTAAAATAACTGGCCTGAAAGCCCAAGTGCTTAAACCAGAATTAATACACTTTTAGAATAACAGACACTGAGCCCTCAATCAGCAGTTCCCAACCTAGAAGGATGTAAGCTACCTGTTCTGCCACTACAGTGCAGACCACAAACCCTCTCAGTGCATAACAACTGGTCCGAAGCCCAAGTGTTTAAACCAAAAGGCTTAGAATGAGTTACACCAAGCAGTAATAAATACAACTGAGTACTTTTAAGATGATGCAAAAGTAAAATAAAGTAGGTAGAAACACAAGTACAGTAAAAGCAGATGAAATTTTTTTTTTTCCCTGAACAAGTGCTGAGATCAAAGAAACAGATTTGAGTGCTGAAACTAGAAAACTGGCTAGTTATAAGCAAAAAAAACTAAGCTAGAAGGCTTCCCTCCAACACAGAAGGGATTGGGGGCTCAGAAGCCTACAAATAGTCTATACCACTTAACAGGAAAGGCAGGAAGCAAGCTTACATTTTTTTTTTTTTTGTTTCCCAGATGCTCTCTTTGTACACAGTAGGAGTGCCTGAAATCAGAATATGATCTCACTGCACTCAGTTGAGTGAGCAAATGAGATGGGCCCAGAAGGAGCATCCAAACACAAATTTACAAGAGGGGCGGGCAGTTTCAAGGCCACTAAGATTAACGCCAAAACCAAAATCAAAACCAAAACCAAACCAAAACAAAACCAGGGAGGGTGGGTGGAACTAACTGAAGAGCAGAGTCAAAGCTTCCAGTTCAGTTAATATTCCTGCAGCACACAGTTAAAATCAATTTAAATACTGTATTTTTTTGAAAAAAAAGTGCAGATAAAGGTACTTAAATTCTCTTATACGTCCAGTTGAATACAGCAAGTTCTTAGTCGGCCAAAGCTGAGGTTTTTAAGCAGAAAATATTTCACACTGTACCACTTAAATAGGCAAGGACAGGAAATCAAAGAATGTGGCTACCCCCACACCTGTAATTACTAGCAAATAACAAAATTCAGCAAACACTGGCTAACTTCCAGTTCAGTTAATATTCCTGCAACACACAGTTAAAATCAATTTAAATACTGTATTTTTTTGAAAAAAAAAGTATAGATAAAGGTACTTAAATTCTCTTATACGTCCAGTTGAATACAGCAAGTTCTTAGCCGGCCAAAGCTGAGGTTTTTAAGCAGAAAATATTTCACACTGTACCACTTAAATAGGCAAGGACAGGAAATCAAAGAATGTGGCTACCCCCACACCTGTAATTACTAGCAAATAACAAAATTCAGCAAACATTGACCAACTTCCAGTTCAGTTAATATTCCTGCAACACACAGTTAAAATCAATTTAAATACTGTATTTTTAAAAAAAAAATGTGCAGATAAAGGTACTTAAATTCTCTTATACATCCAGTTGAATACAGCAAGTTTTTAGTCGGCCAAAGCTGAGGTTTTTAAGCAGAAAATATTTCACACTGTACCACTTAAATAGGTAAGAACAGGAAATCAAAGTATGTGGCTACCCCCACACCTGTAATTACTAGCAAATAACAAAATTCAGCAAACACTGACTAACTTCCAGTTCAGTTAATATTCCTGCAACACACAGTTAAAATCAATTTAAATACTGTATTATTTTGAAAAAAAAGTGCAGATAAAGATACTTAAATTCTCTTATACGTCCAGTTGAATACAGCAAGTTTTTAGCCGGCCAAAGCTGAGGTTTTTAAGCAGAAAATATTTCACACTGTACCTCTTAAATAGGCAAGGACAGGAAATCAAAGAATGTGGCTACCCCACACCTGTAATTACTAGCAAATAACAAAATTCAGCAAACACTGACTAACTTAGCTCGAGAGTTTCTGGCTGGCGTGAGCTTGTTACAATGGCTGAGTCAAACCCAACTGACAAGAATGAATGAAGATTGATAACATCAGATAATAAGTTATCCCAAGTCTTCTTTCTTTCTCGCTAGCATTTTCTTTTGGAACAAAGGAAAGTGTTTCACTGGCACAGTTTTGTTCTTCTGGACCCCTCTTACTAGCGTACAATCCAGAAACACAGTCCTTCTCACCATGCAGACTACAGTTCTTTTGTGTTTTTTTTAACTATACATTACTGTACTTAAGTTTTTACCCTTTACATTTAGAGACATGCTATCTACTAGTATTTTGAATTTTGCAATCATGTTAAACATTTAACACAAAATATACAGACAAAGTTTTTTTTTTACTTAAATTTACTCATTCCTTCCATTTGGCTCCTTCATGGTCAAACACAAATAAATAAGATTAATTCACTTCAGCTCCCTGTACATATTAAAAGAAATGGCACATAACTGAAGTTGATATTTAGCAGTTCCTTCACTATCTACCCAAGTTCATTGTCATGCAGTCTTTACCCTCTCACCACACTAGCTTCGGATTAAAATCTCAGCTTCTCCCAACAGGTACAAAACGAGATTTTTAGCTTCCCACTAGATTGACACTTTTTTTTTTTTTTTTTTTTTATCTACTTCAATGCCAAATCTGTCTCAATATAAGTTGTGACCCACTTGTGAAATATTCTAAAGACAATTAGAAATGGCAGTCTGCATCTCACCCCAGCCACACTAAGGCTCTTAATGACGATAAAAAACTTACTCTTGTTTGTCCAGTTTAAAGAGAGCTGTCATTTTCCAGAAACACCCTGGCATCATCAATGCTTCAATAACTTTCAATTTTCCCTTAGTTTTGTCAGAACTATCTTCTTCTGCTGACATGACTGCACTTGAACCAATATGGGTCGTGGCTTCTTTCTGGAAGTTAAATTAGGAGCAGGAGTGCAATGTGCCCTTTCAATGAACAAACCATCTGGTGAAACATCAGATCAGTTACTTTATTTATGTCTTCATAAAGTTAATACAGCCCATTCCCCTGACTTGTACTGCAGAAACAGATAGTTATGTACTCACCATAACGATCGATGTATGTGGCCCATCTTGCCTCACATTCTTTACTCACGGGTTTGGAGCTGACTCGGCCAACTTATTTCTCTAGTACAAAATCTCTAATTGGCTGGGCTAACCCAGTATCCCAAGATGCACCTCACCCTAGCCCCAGATCTAGTTTGCAGCCATTCCAGTCACACCCCACACACAACCGCCACTGGAAGGAGCTTCAGCCAGAAAGGAAAGAAAAAACAACTGACAATGAAGGGTTCTCAGAGCCAATTTTCCTCCAAATCCTACAGGAAGGGGGCAGGTGGTAGAGTACATAAGAATGTGAGGCGAGATCGACCGCATACATCGATCGTTATGGTGAGTAAATAACTACCTGATGTTATGTGGTCCTATCTCACCTACATTCTTTACTCACGGGACAGCATCCCCAGCACCTCTATCCTGGGCGGCTCATAGGAAAATACTCCTGAGAACCATGGAACCAAAGGAAGCCCGGCTCCTAGAAGCCACGTCCAACTTGTAATGAGTAATAAAGGTGTGCGGAGAGGCCCAGGTGGCCGCAGCACAAATATCATCCAATGAAAGCCGGGCATGGTATGCTATTGATGTAGACACTGCCCTGGTAGAGTGAGCTTTGATGGGAAAAGGTAAATTTCTGCCTGCTGACGAATAGATAAAGGAAATACGATCTTTGATCCATTTAGAAATTGTGCTCTTGGAAATAGGACAACCTGTTCTGTTTTCTGAGAAGGACACAAACAGTTGATCAGACTTCCTAATATGCTTAGTCCTGTGTAAGTAGAATCTTAGTTGTCTGTACACATCCAACTAGTGAAATCTAAACTCTGCTTTATTGGAAAAGTTTGGAAAGAACACTGGTAACTCGATAGACTGATGAAGATTAACGGTGGATGACACCTTCGGAGGGAAGGATGGGTTAAGTCTCAAGGAAACTCTGTCCTTATGAAAGGTCAAATACGGAGGTTTAATGGACAAGACTTGAATCTCTGATACTCTTCTGGCCGATGTAATGGCTATTAGGAAAGTCGTCTTGCAAGATAGAAATTTTAATTCACAGGTGGCAGCCGGTTCAAAGGGCGGTGAAGTGATGGCTTGTAACACAAGGTTTAGATCCCATGGCATGACAGGTTCTGAAACAGGAGTGCATAGTAACCAGGCATCATTCAAGAAGGCCTTACAAAGTTTATGGCCCATAAGAGAAGGCTCGTAAGATGTATGAAAATTGGAAATTGCAGCCAGCTGCACCTTAACCTTAGCAGGCGCGGAGCCCTGTCAGAAAAGCATGGCTAAAAAATCTAAGACCGATGGAATTGGGGCTGTGAATGGGGTCCAAACCTTGGGCCTGAGCCCAAATGGAGAATCTCTTCCATTTGCTGGAATAATTCCTTCTGGTGGAAGACATATGAGTCGAAGACTCAGGTGAAAAGGAATGTCATCTAACTAGTGATGGAAGTGGAGCAGCCAGGCTGTCAACCTGAGGGTTCGCAGGGAGGGATGGAGCTGTCCTGACATGTGAATCAGTAGGTCTGGCACTGGGTCCAGGGTCCAAGGACCGTCCAATTGCGTACTGCTGAAGAAAGGGGAACCATACTTGTCGAGGCCAGTATGGAGCAATTAGAATCATCCTGCTTCCCAAGGATATGGCTTTCTGAATCACTCTTGGTAACAGAGGAAACGGAGGGAAAGCATAGATCAGACCGGGGGGCCAATCGTGGACTACAGCATCCCTGGGTGAGACCACCTGTGGGGGGGGGGGAATCAGTGTGAAGTACTTGCTGCATTTGGCATTGAGAGCGCTGGCGAAGAGATCTCAGCAAGGCTGACCCACCTGTTGAAAATTTGAACTGCCACTCGGTTGTTCAGGGACCACTCGTAAGGCATCAGAATAGCTCTGCTCAGCCTGTCAGCTATCACGTTGGTCTTTCCCGGAATGTGCATTGCCACTAAAAACCGTTGGGAAGACGCTGCCCAATAACGCACTCGCATGGCCTCTCTGCAGAGGGGATAAGACTTGGTTCCCCCCCTGCTTGTTCAGGTACCACACCACGGACATGCTGTCCGAGTGAATTACAATCGTTCCCAGAGGGAGAGAGCTTTGGAGTGCCCGCAACGCTAGTAACACCGCTCTCATCTCTAGAACACTGATGTGCAGGTATACCTCATGATCTTGCCACGTGCCTTGGACCGTCCTGCCAAGATAATGCCCCCACCCCACCCCATCTGGGAGGCGTCCGTGGTCACCGTGGCCACTGGAGACATAGGAATGAAGCTCCTCCCCTTGTCCAGATTGGTGGAACATAGCCACCAGCGGAGGTCCTGTTTTCACCGTTCCGTGAGAAGTATCAAGTGGGAAAGAGGAAGTTTCTGAAAGGACCATTGGGCTGAAAGGAGCCACTGTAGGATCCGCATGTGTAACCTGGCTAGAGGCACCAGCATGATGGTGGCAGCCATGGATCGCTGGAGAACTAACCTGGCCTGAACTCTCTTGAGGGGCAACAATGCATGAATCTGAGACTGCAGCACTCTTATCCTCTCTTGTGGCAGAAAGGCCCGCATTTGAAGAGTCTAGCTCGGCGCCTATAAAAACAACACACTGTGAGGGCAGCAAGGCAGACTTTTCCTAGTTCAAGGTAATTCCTAGTTGTTGACAAAGTGTAATGGTAGCCTCCCTGGCTTGATTGAGGAGATGCCTGGTGGGGGCGGTGAGAAGCCAGTCGTCCAGATATGGAAACACCTGGAATCCCCGACGTCTCAGGTGAGCCGTCACCACTGCCAAACACTTGGTAAACACCCTGGGGGCTGTGGTGAGACCAAAGGGCAGGGCACGAAACAGGAAGTGACTGGCTCCCAGCCGGATGTGTAAGTGACTCCTGGATGCCTTGTCAATCTTGATGTGGTAGTAGGCAACCTTGAGATCGATGGAGCACATCCATACTCCTTTTTCCAGCAAGGGAAAAATGGACTGAAGAGTGACCATTTGGAACTTGGACTTCAGAACGTAGTGATTCAATTGGCTGAGATCCAGAATGGGCCTCAGGTCCCCTGTTCTTTTCGGCACCAAAAAGAGTCTTGAGCAAATTCCTGATCCGACATGGTCTGAGGGGACTGGTTGGATGACTCCTTTTTCTAGCAGCTTTGAAACGTCTAGTGCTGCTTGATCCCGTTGACTGAGTGGAATGTCTGAGATTCTTTTGACTGGAGGGGGTGTTGATAAAAAGGGGATAGTGTAACCTCCGGTAACTATTCAAAGCACCCAACGATCCTGGGTGATGCTTTCCCAGGCTTCCGGATGCAACGAAATTCGGCCCCCGACTGGCTCCAGAACAGCACAGTCGGGCAACACCTCTGGAACGGTGAAAGGAAGACCCGCAAAAGGAATCGCGGTCTCCCGAGTTGCGGGGGCATCCTCTGCCTCTAGGACGGCGTCTTCCAGAATAATTTCCCCCTCCTCTGCCTCTGGAGGGGGACTCACCTTGAGTGGCAGGGAAAGACTTCTGTGACTTCTTGAACCACATTTTCCCTCCTCTCTGAGCCTTGGGGTAAGGCCTAGAAGGAAGAGAGAAACAGGCCCCTACGCCAGATAGGGTCTTCCCCTCCTGTTCGCATCTGGTGAGGGTGTCTTTCACTTTGGTCCCGAAGAGTGAGGACCCATCAAAGGGGGCATCAGTGAAGGAAGACTTAAAGGCCTCCACGAAATGACACGGGTGCATCCAGGCTTGCCTTCTGAGAGCTACACCTGAGCTAGCTGCCCTACTCGCCCCTTCGGCTGCATAGGATATGAGCCTCATGGACGAGTTGACAATGGAACCAAGGGTAGACAACTGGGTGTTAACAGTCTGTGCTACCGCCTCAGGCATGTTACCCATCAGAGTGTCTCCTAGCTCCTTAAGGAGATCTCTCTGGAGCCGAGTAAAATGACAAAGATAATTCAGCGACCACAAGGTAAAGGTCGGTGAAGACAGGGTATGCTTCCCGTGCCGGTCCATACTCCTGGACTCCTTGTTAGGATGATGGATGGAAGAAGAAGCCTCTTCAACTTCCTGCTGAGTGGCAGCCGCCACCACCAAGGCATCTACGGAAACCCCTTTGGTCAGGAACTCTTTCCCCGGGGGAGCAGAAAGTAACTTATTTGGACGTCTGGGCACCGGTTCCACGGAATCAGGGCTCTCCCACACCCTTCGACAAATCAAATCCTGGAGTTCATCAAAGGGTGGAGACACCCAGGAGGCAGAGGGCTGAGCTACGAAGGCCTTGAGGAATACCGACTCCTCCTCAGAGGGGGTCTTGGACGGCCAGTCGCCTCTCTGCCTCAAGATCTCCAGGATGTCGGAAAAAGAGACACCATTGGAGGACGACTTAGGTAACCCCTCTGATTCCTCGAGATCGGTATCAGAAGTGAGGGACCCATCCTGGGAGTCTATGTGCTTCCTCTTGCACAACTTCTTTCTAGGGGGCTCCACAGGCACCGACACTGAGGGGCCCTCAGAAAGTTGGGGACCGCTCATGGGGGTATCCTCAGACCTTCGGGCTCCACCATCCACGGATGGGGGGGGGAGTCAGAGGCTCTAGCCGGGGTGTAGGGGGAAGGAGTGACCGATCCGGGTGATGTAACTGATGATCTGGCCAGTGCACTCCTCATGGCCTCGAAGGCAGGTCCCCCCAAATCCGAGGACCAACCCGTCTCAGAGACCACAACCGGAGTCGGGGTTCCCCGAGCCGATGCACCGAGAGGGAGGCTCGGAACCGATAAGAGTCCCGAGGTATCCCCCTCGGGTCCGACTGAGGAAACCCGAGTACCGAAACCAGAGGATGGAACTGACTTGGTTGGAGCCAACATCGGCTCCGATAAACTTGCAAGGGGTATCAGAGCCGACACGAGAACATCACTCGGCGTGGAGCACTCCGGCTCTGACGACACAAGGGTGCTCGGAGGAGGAATCATCTGTACAAGAATAGGGATTGGCTCCGGAGCAGACTGGGTCGGAGCCGAAAACAATTTTGCTAACACCGGCGACTGCGGGAGCCTCTGGACCACCCTATCCACATCTAAATCCGACAGCCTAGAGGATTTGGAGGAAATAGAAGGAGATTGGGATCTCCTACCTGGAGACTCATGCCTAACACTGGGTGACTGGCTCCGAATAGGCTCCAATAATATCGGGGCTGAGGTAGACTCCAGTACAACAGATACCTCCTGTATCTGTAGGGTGAGGACAAGGGAGCCGAGGAGGCAATATCCACTTTCGAAACCTTCTCCGGTGGCTCCGAGGAGACAGATGGAGCCGGAGATCTTTTCTTGGCCTTGGAAGTCTTAGACTTAGTACTAGAAGAAGAGTCCTCAAACAAAGGCTTAACCAGGCCCTTCAAAATCAGCTTATTTTTTCTTTCCTGCAGTACCCTCGGGCTGAAAGCGTGGCAAAAACTGCAGGACTCTTGTAGGTGAATAGCACCAAGACAATAAACGCAGATAGAATGCCCATTTGTAATGGACATCTTGTAGCCACATTTTGAGCATTTTTTTAAACCCAGAGGGTTTATGCTCTTTCTGCTCTTTAGACATAGTAAATCGCAACCCACTCAACCGACAACGACAGACACAAGAGGAAGGCAGGGAAAAACCAACTACTTACGGCCAAGGAAACTCTAATTTAAACGTTTCTTTGGTGCAGCAAGGAAATCTAACTACCGACCAAAAAACCAAACAAACACAAGTTTACACAAAAAACAACACATGAGAGGACAAGGTCCTCTAATTTAAACGGGCCTAGCCCGCCAAAACAGAGGGATACCACAAAAAACACTACTCGCTTACACAGTACACTCACAATGAAGAACTAGCTATTAAAATAGCTTTTTACAAGAAAACAGACTGCTAAAGACTTATGAAAAGGTTGAAAAGGGTACTTAGCCACAGCCAAGCGAAACGACGTCCTAACTCTATGAGCGGCAAATGAGATCTGGGGCTACGGCGAGGTGCATCCTGGGATACCGGGTTAGCCAAGCCAATTAGAGACTTCGTGCTAGAGAAATAAGTTGGCCTTGTCGGAGTCGATTCTCGGCTCCGAACCCGTGAGTAAAAATGTAGGCGAGATAGGACCACATAACATCCTCAACCTTTCTTTTCATGCACTATTTTCCAGATTTACCATTTTTTTTTAATTTTTCTTCATCTGATGCCTCGATCCCTGTTATTCTTTCATTCAGTTCTTTCTAACTTCTTCACACTTAGCAGTCCATCAGATTGATTATGTTATACTTCTATTCCAATCATTTTTCATTTGGTCTTGTACTGTATTTTAAAGTCCCACTTATATTAAGCATGTCATAGTGCATCTATTTTTTCTTCTAGTTTACTGGAAATCATCTCCTGCATTGATGCTGCTTCTGCTGATCAGTCTTGAGATTCTTCTCATTCAGAACTTTTTCTAAATTATTTTTTTTTATTTTTCTCAGATTTCTTCTTTGCTGTCATTCAAACAGTGTCTGACAATAACTGAAGTTCTCCTGAATGTATAATTTTTAATGGATGTTTTAGCACGTTCTCATTTTTCTCAGTGTGCTTCTCAGCTAACATCTTGGGAATCTAAGGTGACACATTCTTGTAAATGATTTAAGTGGGGGAAAACATATTTAGATATACAGGATCATAGGTTGGTACTAGGCTATCGGCCCTATGGCCTATACAAGCCTAGCCATAACAATTCCCTGGCTATTTCTTCCCACACTATTTACTTCCTGGACCCCTGTCTAGCAGGGCGACTGACATGATCCCTGGGGTGAATTACCTTTCTCCCTTCCAATCGTCAAGGTTCCTTTTGAAGAGGGTCAAAGAGGTGCTCGGCTTGACATGTATGGTCAGTCTATTCTAGTGTCTGGGGAGTCTCTGGGTCCGGAACCTATCCCTCCAGCATGTTTTATTTATTGTGATGACAAGGTTTAGATCCCTGGAGCATGTGGCTGTGAGGGATTGGGATTTCTTTAAGTGTAGCATGTCCAGCAGCTCTGGGTTTGACATGACCTTGTATGTTAAGCAGAGATTGCCTCTGAGTAGACGATATGCGACAGAGTACAGCTGGAGTTTTTTAAGGCTGTCAGCATAGGCCATCTGCTTTAGGCCTGTGATTCTTTTAGTGAGGTATTTCTGCGGCCTTTCCAGTTGTTGCAAGTGTCTTGAGAGGTACATACCAAATGGGCTGTTGTATTCTATAATGGGTCTAATGAGGGATGAGTACAGTGGGACAATGACCTCCTTTTTTCTGGATGAAAAGCCCTTAGTGATGAGGTGTGCCACATACAAGGATTTCCTGACTGTTGTGGCGATGTGGTTATCGAAGGTGAGACTACTGCCCACCCATGTCCCTAAGTCTCTTATCACACCTTCGGTGTTTAGTGTACTGCCACCTATATAGTAATTCACGGGTACATGTTTTTTCCCAAAGGGGTTAACTATACATTTCTTAGCACTGAGCTTGAGCCCATGGCTCTGTAACCAAGCATCTGTTTCTGTAAGGCCCTTTTGTACAGTATCCACATCATTGGAGATTCAATAATGGCTCCCAATTTGCAGTCATCTGAGAACTTTGTTAACCAGAGTCCCTTAGTATTGGCCTGTACTTCAGGGAAGTAGATGCCAAACAAGAGTGGTCCCAGGACTGAACCCTGAGGTACTCTACTTGTCTGGAACTGGATTTGGAGTCAGCTACTTTTACAGTGTGGGTTCTGTCAGTAAGCCAGTTGGCAACCCATCGAGTGACGTCGGGATTAATACCCAGCTTAGTAAATTTATCTATGATTCCAGAGAGTGTGTGTGTATGTATATGTATGTATATATATATATATATATATATATATATATATATATACACACACACATGAATTTATGTATGTTTGTATGCGTGTCTATATATACATATGTCTGTATGTGTGTGTGAGTCTATACACACACACACACACACATATATATATATAAATATATATATATATATATATATATATATATATATATATATATATATATATATATATATATATATATATATATATATATATATATATATATGGGTCTATATTACTAGAACGCTTAAATGTTTTAATCTATAAAAAAAAACATAGAAAGGGTTTAGGCAGGGGGCAAGCCCCCCTGCGCCCCGCATACCCCCCGCTACTTAAACATACCAACTCCGAGATCGCACTTCAGTGAACTACAGTGCGGAAATGAGAAATGTCCCATTCCCTACACTGTAGCATGATCTTGGAGATGGTATATTAAAGTAGGGGGGGGTGTGGGGGGTGCAAGGGGGTTTGCCCCCTGCTTAAACCCTTTAGTTTTTTTTTTTCTATTGTGTATTTTTTTTTTTAATTTTTGTAAAATTTCGATCGCTTAACTGTTTGATCTCTAAAGGTCGACCTTTAGAGATTCGAACATTTAAGCAGTCGAGCATCTAATATAGACCCTATATATATATATATATATATATATATACACACACACACACACACACACACACACACACACACACATATACCACCTGCCTTACTTCTAGACTAGAAGTGGCCTACTTCTGTGATTATAAGTGGCCGCCCTGGTACAACAACTCTAATAAAGTGACATGAAATTATAACTCAATAAAGTAATTCCAGTATTAAAAGTATATGTAGCTCTAATAGTTGATATACACACAGACATTAAGGCACATTTCCTCATATGAGGACACTCAACCCTTACTTCAATGGTTACATGGATCTACAGTAAGTTTAAATGTGCACACGATAGGATGTATGCTGGCACCTAAGAATCCTCTAAGTATGCATGTTATATACAGGCTGTAAAAGTTAATGCAACTGCAGTACAAACTAGTTTAAACAATGTAGGTAAGCTTAAAAATGTTTTTGTTAAGGGGTAGAATGCACTGGAAATATTTTAGGTTCATTCCAGGGATATAAGGAATGACACTGATGAGGCAAATAACACACAAAACATTACAATTTTTAAAGGAAAATATTCTGATTACTTGAGTACACTAACTGAATCAAATTTTACAGAAGACTTGTTACACTCACACATTACACTTCAAGACAATATAGTACAGAATGCGGACACTACTTGTATACATAATATTTACAAATTCTGTTGTCCTGTACAGTATAAAGATCAGGTTTAGGATAGTTTGTAAATTACCGGAATTTAGAAAAAGAGGTTTGAGGAAGGAAAACTTATGGAGTGGGAATATTTAGAGGGACAAAAGGAGTGGGACAAGACTTACAAAGGAAGAATTGAAAGAGAAAGGGAATGTACAAATTTAGAATGTGAATACTATTACATGCCACACGCAAAGGGAAAACTGAGAAAAGAAAAAAAAAAATACTTCAAAAGACGCATTGGACAGCTTTAATTAAAAAAAAAATGTTGAGTGCTTACATCTCTCCCTTAAAACTGAAAAATAAGTCATCCTATGACGATCTTTTTTTAGTACTCAATTTTTGCTTTACTGGTGGCTATAGAGCAATCATATAGACTATATAAAGTGAGGGTTATGAGGGTAAATCAACTGCAACAAATCAATGTGAACATTAAAGATGGTGGAAGATGCTGGAGAAATGTGTAGATAGTGTGGACAGTGAGTGTGTATTCTTATTAGATATCTTAAATATATTTTAAGATGAAAGCAAGAATCTGAGTAAAGTGACTGCACAAGGACTACGAGATCATTAATATATACAAATTTTGAAAAAATCTTGGACATGAAATGTATAAGTATGAAAATATGCATTCAATAAGCCACTTTTTTGAAACTTAAGAAGCAGTCAAAGTACTCATGACTGGACATTTCAAAGATATGTCAACTTACAGGAACACAATAATTTAATGCATAAGAAAGCATATTTTGTCTGAATTTTTTTAGTAAGAAAGTGCAGTTGTGTACACTTACCATAAATGTAGATGTTAGGGTGTCTTCACTGTTGCAGTCATCACATTTGGGTTATCCCTGCTGGGGTAGCCCTCGGCCATCCTGAACACCAGAGACTTAGTATTTCTGTGTCGGTTGCTGTCGCTTGAAGACTGACGTCAGGTCATCAGGAGTATAACGGAAAGCAGCTGACGCCATTACATCAGTTTTTCTTTCCCTAACCGATCAGGAGCCTCTAAAGTAGGAGGCCAGGCTCTTGTGGCAGGACCACACCAGTGGAAAAAAAATACCAATATGTCCCTTCTAAGGAAAGAAAAACAACAAGGAAGAAAGGTAACAAAGAGAAAGGGGGAAGGAGGGAGGGAAACCAGGACTGCAACAGTGAAGCCACTCAGACATCTACATTTATGGTAAGTGTACACAACCGTACTATGTTCTTCGTGTTTCACTGATGCAGTCATTACATTTGGGTAGATTCCCAAAGCTGAGGAAATGGGTGGAGGCAGTCAAGGAAGCTAGGGCTGGCTACCATACCTTACAAGGCTGCAGAGGCAAAACCTGCCCTGGATTTAGAAAAGAGAGGCAGGTGGTAATGTTTGCTGAGAAATGCTGCAGAGGTGGAGGCTGCTCTGTTGGCGTGGGCCCTAACCCCCTTGGGGGGAGGCTTGCCATGTTGCTTTTAGCAGAAATGGATGCAGTGTGCTATCCATTTGGAAATGGTTTGCTTGCAGATGGCTTTGCCTCTGCCCCTGAAGCAAAGCTTACCAGCAGTTGATCAAATTTTCTGAAGGGTTTAGTCCAGCCCAGATAGTATCTGAGCTGTCTGTGCACATCTAGAGAGTGCAGAATCCTTTCCCCCTTGTTTCGAGGGTTAGGAAAGAAGGTGGGCAAATGGATGGATTGGTTGAGAGCCACACTGGATACCACCTTGGGCATGAAAGACGGATTAGTTCTGAGGGATACGCTGTCTGCATGGAAGATGATGAAGGGCTCCACTGCCATGAGTGCTTGCAGCTCAGACACGCTTCTGGCTGAAGTGATGGCCGGAAGGAAGGCTGTCTTCCAGGTGAGAACCTTTAGCTCTGCAGAAGAAGCTGGTTTGAATGGAGGCAGGGTGAGCTTTTCCAAGACAAAGTTAAGGTCCCAAGCCGGTGTTGGTGCCCTTCTGGGAAGCCTCAAGTTGTTAGCCCCTCTGAGGAACTGCTTGATCAGAGGGTGTGAAAATAGAGGCTGCTCAGTGGGAAAATGAGCGGAAATAGCAGAGGCGTGAATTTTTATAAAGGAGAAAGAGAGACCACTGTGTAGTAGGTCAGCTAAGTAGTCCAGGATGAGAGGGGTGGAGGGCTGTGCTGTAGTGGCTCCCTTAGCCTGGATCCAGGTGCAGAACCTTTTCCATTTATCTGCATAAGACTTTCTGGTGCTAGGGGGTCTGGCCTCTTGGATAACATCCAGAACCTGTTTATTGAGGAAGGCAGATTGGTCAGGGATCAGGTTATAAGCCAAACTGCCAAACTGAGTGTCTGCAATTGGGGATGCATGAGTTCCCCTGCCCTCTGGGTTAGGAGGTTGGGAACCTGAGGAAGATTCCATGGGGCCTGTGGGGACAGGCTGCACAGCAAGGGGTACCAGTGCTGTCTGGGCCTGTCTGTAACTATAAGAATGGTCCTTGGTTTTTCTTCCTTTATTTTGATCAGTACCTTAGGAATGAGGGTTTGGGGAGGAAAGGCATAGACCGAAAGGTTTACCCAGGGGAAGGACAGGGCAACTACTTTCCATGCCATGAAGTGATGCTCCTTGGTGCAAAATTTGCTGAGATGATGGTTGGTGTGGGAGGCAAAGAGGTCGACCTCCGGGGTTCCCCATTTCTGAGTTATTAGTACAAAGGTGTTTCTGTTGAGCTGCTACTCGTGGGGGTCCAACAATTTTCTGCTTAATTGGTCTGCTAGGGAGTTGAGAGAGCCTGGCAGGTATTGTGCTAACAGGTGTAGATGGATGGAAGAGGCTGTGAACCAAAGGGTCATGGCTTGTCTGCACAGCGGGTAGGAGTGAGTCTCTCCCTCCTTGTTGATGTACCACATCACTGTGGTGGTGTTTGTTTTGATCAGGAAAACCCCTGGAGACAGAAGGGGTTTGAAAGCTATCAAGGCCTGCTGCACAGCTATCATCTCTTTTAGACTGATGTGCAGGGGGAGTTGCTAGGGGTTCCATTGGCCCTGTATGCACCTGCCATCCAGGTGTGCACCCCAAGCATAGTCTGATGCGTCTGTGATGAGGGTCTGGGCAGCAGGGTGTGGGGAGAAGGGCAGCCCCTTGTTGTGGGAGCAGGCTGTTGCCCACCAAAGAAATTCCTCCCTCAGGCAAGGAATAATAGGTAGAAGAGTTTCCAGATCTTGGGAGTGTTGACACCAAAGGCTCTTTAGGTACCAGTGAAGTTTCCTCATATGCAGTCTAGCATATGGAATAAGGAGTATGCAAGATGCCATGAACCCCAGGGCTTGCAAGATTTCCCTCGCAGAAAGCTGGGGCCTGGTGGCCAGTTGAGAGAAGTAAGCTGATAAAAAACTTTGTTTCTCTGGTGTTAGGCATGCCATCTGGAATGCTGCGTCCAGACTTGCTCCCAGGAAGATTATCCTTTTGGTGGGTACCTGTTTGGATTTCTTTTCGTTGACTGTGTAGCCTAAGGAGGTTAGTAGATCCTTTACAAAGACCAGGTCTTTGAGCAGCTTTTCCTGGCTGTCTGCCTGAATAAGGCAGTCATCTAAGTAGAGTTAAATTTGAATATTTCTTTGTCTGCAAAAAGCAATGGCCGGAGCCAGGCATTTTGTGAAAACACTGGGAGCAGTAGATAAGCCAAAGGGAAGTGCAGAGAACTGAAAGTGTTGAGATCCTGTCCTGAAGTGAAGATATTTTCTGCAGGACTCCCTGATGGGAATGTGGAGGTAGGCCTCTTTTAGGTCCAGGGTGACTAGCCAAGTGTCCTTGGACAACATGGGTAGCAGCTGCTGGTGGGTGAGCATTTTGAATTCTGGGATCATCAGGGAGGTGTTTAGAATGGACAGATCGAGGATGGGGCACCAGGTGTCCTCTTTTCTGGGTACCAGAAAAAGTCTGGAGTAGAAGCCTTGGCCTATCTGCTCTGCAGGAACGTGTTCGACTGCTCCCAAGGAGAGCAGGGTATGGATTTGCTTTTGAGCCTCTGCCCACTGATTTGGTGGTAGATCTGGGAACCCTTTGGGGTTGGATGTGGAAGGAGAATTTATACCCCTGAGACACACTGTTCAGAACCCATTGGTCCTTGGTAATTGTGGCCAAGGTGCTTGAGTGAAAGGACAGTTTTCCTTCTAGGGGTATGTGATGGTGGGCAGAGGCAAGGTAGAGAGGGAGTGAGTCATTGTGAGTTTTTGCCATAAGGGGGTTGCTTAGAATTCCCTGGCTTTGAAGTGGAGGCAGTCCACTGCTTAGATCTCTGCAACCCATGGGGCTGCTGTCATGGAGGTCTGTTTGCACGGGGCCTAGGCTGGCCCCATTTACTAGGTGCAGGAAAGGACCAGTGCTTGGAAGGAAAATGCCTGCTGAACCCTAGGGGGCTGTACCTGTAAGAAATCTTTAATAGTTTGCATAGATTTTGCTTTTTCTTCCATATTTTTTAACATTTCTTCTGCTTTAGTACCAAATAGGTTATCTTTATGCAAGGGTGCATCCAACAATTTTGATTTGACATGGTCTGGCAGCGGTTGTTCCTTAAGCCATGCATGTCTTCTAATGACAGATCCAGTGACTGCTGCCCTGCAAGAAGCCTCTAGGGCATCAAAACTGATGTGCAAAGTGTGCTTAGGTACTTGACCAGCAGAGTGCATTAATTCCTGTAAATCTTTAGATTCTGCCCATGCAGGAAAGGAGATAATTTTTTGTTTAAGGAGTTCCAAGGTATGATGCTAATATTTAAGCATATGGAATTGACAATTGAGTGCCCTGACAGTAAGATTAGCTATGGTGTATACTTTTTTACCCCATCTGTCCAGTGCTCTGGAATCCCTGTCTGAGGGGGTAGGATTCTTAGCTGAAGTAGCTTTAACCCCTTTTGGGCCTTGAATAATGACCTCAGGGTCCGCTGTTGGGTTTTTAAAGAGATATTTGTGAGAGTCAGGGACTCTGTAGTATCTGTCTGGCTTTCTGGGAGCAGGAGGGAGGGTGTCTGGAGTCGAGCTGGATTCAAGGAAGACATCATCTACCACATCTAGGACTGGGGGGATGGCTAAGGGCCTATGCTGTGGAAAGTCCAGGGACTCTCTGAGTCTCTTTTTAGACTATGGATAGTCTTGACTCTCCCATTTGAAATGCTCCCTGAAAGTATGCAGGGTTTCCCCAAAGGAAAAATCCTCTGGGGGAGAGGCTGAAGGAATAGATTCCTCTGCATCAGAATCCTCATATGTAGAGAGGGGCTGCAAGTCTTCATAGTCAGATGCATCAGATTCATCGGACTCTTGTTCAGACAAAACTTCTGGAGACAGCTCTCTTTTTCTTTTTGAGGAAGTGGCTTGGCTTCCCCTAATCAGCATGATAAGATCCTCTGCCATTCTAAGCATTTGTGACTGAGGCAAGGGAGTAGGTGCCAAGGAATGGCTGGAAGGCAGTTTCTTGGGGGTGGTTGGACCCCTAGGGCTAAGGAACTCTGTTGGTTTAGAAAGAACAGTATCCGTGAAACAAGGTGTTGGTTTATGTCTGGATTCAGTGTTGTGAAGGACTTCCTCGGAGTCGCTGGTCCTGCACAGCGACTCCGGACCCATCCAAGGTACAGACGACTGCAGGATCCTTAGACGAAGAAGAGTTCTGCGGCATATCGGACTCTGAAAGGGTCTCGGTAGAGTCTTGCAAATTAACTGAAGAGGGTATCAGGGGCTGCAAAAGTGCCTCACTGAATTCCGGAGGACTGACGACCAGCTTGGCGGTAGCATCATCGGAAGGTTTACTCCTGTGCGGTCTGTCTCTGTCTTTATCATTATGTTTTTCCAGAAGGTCAGCTGTCGGATGGCTTATGGAAGCCAAATCAGAATTTGAGGTCTGTAAACGGAAAGAACTGGCTACAATAAGGGCCCGATGACCAATAGTTCTGGCATTAAACAAAACACAGAACCGACAACGAGGGCCGTCGTGGTCTAGGCCAAGTGATGCAGTAGGAATGGAAGTCCCGGTGTGGTATCTGCTTTCCACAGGCGAGACAATTACTAACTTTCGCTGACATCGGTTAGTGCAAGAAAAAAGGATCCCCAACGGGGTACTTAGCTTTCGAAGACTTCGACTTCAATTCGTAAACGAAACTCAGGTAGCGGTCGACCGGCATGCATGCAAACTGCTTCTGCAGCAAGAAAGACTGATGTAATGGCGTCGGCTGCCTTCCTTTATACTCATGACAACCTGACGTCAGTCTTCAAGCGACAGCAACTGACGCAGAAATATTAAGTCTCTGGTATTCAGGCCGGCCAAGGGCTACCCCAGTAGGGATAACCAAAACGTGATGACTGCAACAGTGAAACACGAAGACCATCTAAAAATGTAAAATAAAAGACTGAATGAGCCTGCTAAAGTACCCTGTGTGCTTTTATCAGTACAGCATACATGTAAAACCACTACCTGTAAGTAGATGAAGCTCGCACAGGTAAAACAAGTGATAGCCAATCTTACAAAGATTCAAAACAGGGTATTTCAGATAAAACATGTTGGCATTTCGGGATATATTTGCAATTTAAACCTTTGTAGGCAACCTGCAAAGCCTCAAAAAAATCATAATGGAAGTTACATTTTAGTATATCATACAATCAGTATCCTGATCTACAAAGCTGTAAAAAGGTCAACTGGCACTCTGGATAATCACCATTTGGTAACCCACCACAATTTAAAGCCGAGGACAAAAAACGGCTGAATAAAACCAGTTACAGCTCACAGACTATGATTTCACTTTAAAAAAGGTAATCAAATTAAACAAAACAGCTATTAAGTGTCTAAATAACAGCTCTATGGTAACTATGTCAAACACCTCTGCTAAACTGTAACAAGAAGCTACACTAGCTCCTTGCTAGAGTTCCAAATATACAAATGCTGACTGACTGTCTTTTCTGTGATCTCAGCTGCTTAAATGATTACCAATACTGCTTGCAAGGACCAATCTGTACCTCCTCTACAGTGCCGACTATGCCCACTAACAGTCTGCATCAAAGGCAGCCAATTTTCTCCGGTTCTTGGTAGAGTGTTGCTGTTCTACAACACTTCCATAAAATAAAGCCAGTAAAGCATTGATGTTCAACAAAATTTCTTAAGTGAGACTAACCAAACAATAATGTTTCATTTTTACAAATGAATTAATTCCCTAATCAAACTGATGAATGAAATGTTAATGGTCAAAAACTTCAAAAATGAGCATAACAACATTAATTGGTAGATGTACTCCATGCACCTTCCCATCCCACCTACTGTAGGAGGCTTTCCACACAACCCTTTCTAAATACTCCTTCAACATTGCAGCATATCAAAGGGCAGAGCAAGAAGTTATCTCATTTTTTAAATTTCAGTAGCTGAAAATATGTGTGGGTCAGGCTATTTACTGGGAATAACGCTGCTGGATAGGTATGGGTGTTTTCTACAAAAGACTCGTATTGCTGGCTGGTAAGAATTCTGTGAGGATCTTGGGATTTTACCTTTATTAAACAGATAAATATCTTTTGCCAATTTTTTTTTTATCTCAGCCTGTACGCTCTATAATAAATACTCCAGTCACTGCTGCATTGATCACTGCACCTACACAGTCAAAGGAGCATTTAAGTGTGCTCACTCTTATTTTTGCTGCAGTCTTTAATAGAAGCTTTAACATACTTTTCCTTAGAAACAGGTGTCTAAGATCAGTAGTGACAGCAGCTAAGAATGTACTGATACATTCTGTTAGCAATGACTATGCCCTTCATCACAGAAGCCAGTGGCAAATATAAGTAAACAAGCTGAGGGAAAATAAGTTTGGCACAGTACATATCTTCACCCTTGTCTCAAGCCTTTTAGAATGTAGCTCTCACTATATGGCAAACTGAACCTACTACAACCTTATTTCTTTCTCTGCTGAATAATCTTTGTCTTAATTAGAAAACAGCTGCAATGAGGACCATTAGGTTCGGAAGTTCCCTTCCTCATCATGGTTGAATGTTGTTTGTGTTTGCAGCCCGCATATTTCAGCAGCAGTAAATGTGTTGTGTCTATGTACCATCAGTGTGCTGAATTTCTTGTTGAACGTACTGCTGTAGTCCTCCTATGAGGAGTAGCTCTCTCCTATATGTTGTAGCACCACATTTGCTGGCATTTTTCCTTAGCTATGTATGTGTTTGGAAAGGGAAAAATCTGAATATTGTTTAAACTTACTTAGTTTCACTTACTATCACAAGAGCCACATAACTATCACAGTTAGTTTAGTACAGTGACAGTCTATAGTACTATAAAATGTTCTGTCCTTGGGTTTATTCCATCATTTCTGAAGCCATGTGAAAGTAGAATGCGTTTCCTTCTTGTTGTTCGTGTTATGCTAGTTGTTAAGATCTACTAAATACATTTTTTTCTGTAAAGCTAAACTGTATCAGAGGTCTTGTGTTCTTCTGATGAGATGAGGAGGTCACATTCAAAAGAAGAGTAAATCAAAAAGAGCCGCAACGCCCTGGGACACCTACTGAAGACACATATCTTGAAGAAAGCAAGTCCCCATGTATTTCATACATTAAAGAAATGAACAGTGTGCTGCTATTAGAGCAGTATTATAAACTGCAAACACACCATCACAGAATTAGCAAACTAAATGAACAGCAATGCATGAAAAATACAGTCCACAATTAGTCAAAATGCTGCTACTACTACTATTAATAATGATTATAATAACAATACTGTTCAACACAAATACTGTTTTATGAACAAAGAATTTGCTTTCTTTCATTTTCCTCCTGTTGAATGTAGATGCTCGGTCCAGCTATGGGCATTTCATTTCAATACTTATGAGGAAAGGAAAGGCAAATACAAATGTTCTATCCCTCTGAACACGTAATATATCTAATTACATAATCAAACATATGCTAAGAATTTCTTTACATATTCTCCATGTTTGCCTGTTCATCTTCTGAGGTATGCACACAACTTGTGCATTTACAGAAGGACCTCTGATGATTAATATGAACCCATTAACTGAAGTTTCACCAGAGTTTTCTTTTTTAACTTTTTTATTTATGCCTGATATGCCACAGGAGATATTTTTCCTTTGATTCCCAATGGATACTTATTTACTTTGTTCGTTTCTCTCCTGCAGGTAAAATAGAACACCTTGTCACTTACCTGACATTTTCTGGTGTTGACCTTTTTGTCATAATAGTTGGGATAGAAACGTGTTTTAGGACAGTAGACAGCTTGCGCTGTGCAGACAGAATATACTGCTGTGCAAATCAGACTTAACTAAGCAGGGATGACATATGCACAAATAGGCAAAAAGTTGAGGTTTAGGGAGACGGACAATGCTGACAAACAATGTAAACAAAGCAATCAAAATAGCCAAGAGCATACAAAGAAGGACAAGGTAGGTGCCTCCTGTCTCATTGTGCAAAACCATGGGAACATGTATTACAGCACTGTGGCTCTTCAGAGATAAATGCATAATAGATTTGAAAGACCAACCAGTGGGTGCCCAGCACTTTGGATGCCTTACTGGTTCTATGAAAGGCATGGAAAGTGGAGTACAGAAAAATGCAAAAAGAGATAAAGAAAGCAGGGAAACCATACAACAAGTAAATCAAGGCTGGTGGAAGTTAGGGAATACTTTTTCTGTGGGGAAAGGAGAGAACAGTGAAATGTATTAAGGGGAGGAGATACAGAGGAGAGTGAACAGTGGGAGCAAACACACACACAAGGAAAATCAAAAACAAACATGAGTAGACATGCACACACAGATGAATAGAGAGTTGAAATGGCTGGGGACAGGGTGAGGTACAGGCAGCATGCCAGCTGCTAACCGTTCCATAAGGACATTTCGGGGGACTCAGTAGCTGGAGGTCCTGCAGCCAGGTAGCTGGTGACCTAAGCCACACGTCTCAGGTGGCCTGATGCATCAACTAGCTGATCCAGTGAGTTTGATACCCGCTGTAAGAACAAGTAGATGTATGATGTCTGAGTGAGCCCACATCCAGTTAATTACCACTGTGAACACATGCTCTAGCCAAGCCAGGGCAGGCAACTGAGGTAGGCTACCTGCCTGAGATAGACAAGAATCCCCCCCAAGGTGAGGCACTCCCACCCTGTTCACCCACAACTGTGACTGGGATGGCAGCTCAAATGCCTACAGCTCAGGTTGGTCACCGAGACCAGCACAAGGAGGACCAAAGAAGAGTCTTTTTACTGTGAAGGGACCACAGTTGGGACATCACAGACAAAACAAATCAACATGGTTGTGGAAACAGGATATCACTAACTCCACTGTGTAATTAGTCTCAGATTTAAAGACAACCGGAATATATTCTAGCCTTCAAATTGCATAAAAAATGTAACGGACGCACAGATTACAGTGTAAAGCTACAGATCCACATACAAGTGCAAGCCGGCAGAAGCCAGACACAGTGGACACAGACTCATATAGTTACTATGCTACTATGTTTACCTACAATGAAGCACAAAAGCAAGACATGGTATCTACAGCTTAGACAGCAATCTACATTACCACATGTAGGTATTACACAGCACAAGCAGATACACTACTTCAGGCATGTGCAATGATGCAGAAACAAATGGTGGCCAAAAGCCCCAGGGGCACTGCCATGTGACAACCCACAAAACAGCACACTTGCACAATACAGCTGCCAAAATCAGGTTACACATACAACATATAGACAGTCACCCGCAGCATCCAACCTGGTACATCCTGAGAAGTCACAGGAAATAAATGCAACTAAGAACAAAGCTGTGAAAAACAGAAAAACAGGCTACTAACTGCAGCATGACGCACACTACATGGCATTCCTACCTTACCTATGCTGCCCATGGCCACAGTTCTTCCGGGTGGCAGTAGTACAGTTCTTTGTAATGATTACAGCTCTTCTCACTGCTATGGGGAAAGCCAGTCAAAGTAGACAGCTGGTTTGCCAAGGTGTACTAGGCATCTACATTAGAGAACGGACCTGCATTCCCTGAACTGGCTGTGTAGAAAAAATAGCATTATTTTTGTTCTCCTTAACACAACAGGCAGGTGTTCTCCTTGGGGGTACTAGCACCAGCAGTCATCATCACCATGAATCTATGACAATACAAAATGATAGCCTGAGAATTACATCCTGCATGAAACTTTGAATGAATACTTCTGCATATTAGTATTACAAAGGAAAGCATGCCTACATGACAGGGCATGTCTGTGCTTAGTGGCAGAAAGTACAGTTGTGTACACTTACCATAAATGTAGATGTTCGAGTGTATTCACTGTTGCAGTCATCACACTTGGGTTATCTGCCTGCAGGAAGCCCTCAGTCGGCCTGAATACCAGAATCTTGGGATTTCTGCATCGGATGCTGTCGCCTCTTCCATGATGTCATGTCATCATGGGTATAAAACATGCAGCCGATGCCATTACATCAGTTTTTCTTGCCCCAGATGTCAGGAGCTCCCAAAATAGGAAGCAATTACATGGTGTGGAACACCTCCAGTAAAAAGTAAATAACACTGCCATAAGACAGGGCCAAAAAGAGGATAGGTAGAAAGAATAGAAAAGTCAGGGGGCTGTAGGGAGGGTAACCAAGACTGCAACAGTGCATACACTCGAACATCTACATTTATGGTAAGTGTACACAACTGTACTATGTTCTTCGTGTTTCACTGTTGCAGTCATCACACTTGGGTTGATTCCCAAAGCTGAGGAAGGATGGAGGCAGCCAAGAAGTACTGGGGCTGGCTATCAGGCCTTGTAAGACTGCTGTAGGCAATCCAGCTCTGGATTTAGAAAAAATAGGTAAGTGGTAATGCTTGGTAAAGGTGTGTACAGAACTCCAGGTTGCAGCTTCCAGGATATCCCTGGTAGGGACTCCCCTGAGAAATGCTGTAGAGGATGAGGCAGCCCTAGTGGAATGAGTTCTGATCCCCTGTGGGGTAGGTTTTCCATGGTGTTTGTAACAGAAATGGATGCAGTCTGCTATCTATTTCGAAATGGTTTGCTTTGAAATGGCTTTGCCGTCTGCCCCTGTAGCAAAGCTGAGTAGCAACGGGTCAGATTTTCTGAAAGGTTTAGTTCTGTTAAGGTAGAACCTGAGCTGTCTGTGCATGTCCAAGGAGTGCAGAATCCTTTCCCCTTTATTCTGAGGATTAGGGAAAATGGTTGGTAAATGGATGGATTGGTTTAAAGCCACATTGGATACCACCTTGGGCATAAATGATGGGTTAAGGCCTGAGGGAAACCCTGTCCGCATGGAAAATAATGAAGGGTTCCACAGCCATTAGTGCCTGTAACTCGAACACTCTTCTTGCTGAAGTGATGGCTAGAAGTAATGTTTTCCAAGAGAGGATTTTAACTCTGCTGCAGCAACAGGCTCAAAAGGGGAAGTGTGAGCTTCTCTAGTACAAAGTTAAGGTCCCAGGCAGGGGTGGGAGTTCTCCTTGGGGGGTCTTAAATTATTAGCTCCTCTCAGGAACTGTTTGATGAGAGGATGTGAAAACAGAGGTGGGCTCAGTACTGTAATGAGCTGAGATAGCAGAGGCATGAATTTTAATAGATGAGAAGGATAAGCCTTTGTGGAGTAGCTCTGCTAGGTAATCCAGGATTTGAGGTAAGGTGGGCATAGCTGTGTCCTTTCCTTGAGACTGGCTCCAGGAACAATATCTTTTCCACTTTTCTGAAAAGTATTTTCTAGTACTAGGCCTTCTGGCCTCAAGGATGATGCCCATCACCTGTTTGCTGAGGGTTGCTGGTTGTGTATTCAGTAAATAAGCCAGGCTCCAAGGTTCAGGGTTCGCAGCTGTGGATGCAAACTCTGTCCCTCCAGCTGGGACAGCAGGGAGGCGGTCTGATGTAGGTGCCAGGGTGGCACTGCTGTCAGACTGCGTAGGAGTGGGCACCAGTGCTGGCGTGGCCAGTCTGGGGCAATAAGGACTGTCCTTGGCCTGTCCTGTTTGATCTTGAGTAGTAGTTTGGAGAGGAGGGGCAGAGGGGGGAAAGGCATACACTGAAAGGTTTTCCCATGTAAAGGATAGGGCATCCACTTTTCACGCTTGGCTGTGGAGATTTATGGTGCAAAATTTGCTCAATTGATGGTTTAATGGGGAGGCAAAGAGGTCCACCTCTGGAGTCCCCCACTTGTAGATTAGAAGTTTGAATGAGTTGGGGTACAGCTTCCAATTGTGTGGGTCCAGCAGATTTCTGCTTAACTTATCTGCCAGTGAATTTTGTTTGCCTGGCAGGAATTGAGCTTGCAGATGCACTTGGTTGCTCAAGGCTGTGTTTCACAGGACCATGGCTAACCTGCAGAGTGGGTAGGAATGAGTTCCCCCTGCTTGTTTAGGTACCACATAACTGTGGTGTTGTCTGTCTTTATCCGGAGTTGTCCTGGAAGGATAAGGTATTTGAATGCTGTCAGAGCAGCTGACATTTCTTTCTGATTGACATGCAGGGGAATTTGTCCTGGGCTCCATTTGCCTGCCATGTGGGCCACCCCACACATAGTCTGATTCATCTGTTGTCAAGGTTTGGGGGGCGAGGGGTTGAGTGAAAGGAAATCCCTTGTTGTGGTTGCATGCCTCTGCCCACCAAAGGAACTCTGCCCTTAGACAAGGAATGATAGGAATCAGTGTTTCCAGGTCCTGAGAATGTTGACACCAGAGACTTTTTAAGTACCACTGAAGTTTCTTCATATGCAGTCTTGCATATGGAATTGGAAGAATGCATGAGGCCATGAACCCTAGGGATTGCAGAATTTTTCTTGCAGATAGCTGGGTTTTGGTGGCCATTAGTTTGAAGTAGTTTGTCAAATAAACATGTTTTTCTGGTGTTAGGAATGTCATCTGGGAAACTGTGTTCAAGCTTGCTCCCAGGAATTCAATCTTTTGGCTGGGCATCAGTTGTGATTTCCTTTCGTTGATGGTGTACCCCAGAGAAGTTAGAAGTCTCTTTACACATGAAAGGTGCTGAAGTAGTAATTCCTGACTGTCCGCCTGAATCAGGCAATCGTCCAAGTATGGGTAAATTTGAATACTTCTCTGCCTGCAGTATGCAATAGCTGGAGCCAGGCACTTTGTGAATACCCTGGGCGCAAGCAGATAAGCCAAAGGGAAGTGCAGAGAACTGATAGTGCATAGAGCCTGCCCTGAAACATAGATATTTCCTGCAAGATTCCCTTATGGGGATGTGCAGATAAGCTTCTTTTAAGTCTAGGGTGACTAGCCAGGGGTCCTTGGATAACATAGGAAGAAGTTGGTGCAGAGTCGGCATTTTGCATTTTGGGACCACCAATAAGATGTTGAGAATTGACAGATCTAGGCTAGGGTGCCAAGAGCCCTCTTTTCTGAGCACCAGAAACAGTCTGGAGTAGAAACCCTGTCCCCTTTGCTCTGGTGGCACAGGCTGAATAGCCCTGATACTGAGAAGAGAAAGTACTTGCTTTTGAGCCTCTGCCCACTGGTTTAGAGGAAGATCTGGCAACCCGCTTGGGGTTGGCAGTGAGTGGAAGTGGAATCTGTATCCCTGGGATACAATGTTTAGGACCCATCGGTCCAGGGTAATGGACATCCAGTTTTTTGCATGCAGGGTGAGTTTTCCTCCTAGGGGTGCAAGTACTTGGGCCTTGCTGGGAAGTAAGATAGACAAGTCATTGTGAACTTTTTCCATAAGGGGATGGCTTACCACTCCCTGTTTTAGAGGAGGGAGCACTCCACTGTTTAGATCTCTGCATACCCTGAGACTGTAGTCTTGGTGGCCTGTTGCCCCTGGGTTTGGACTAAGAATGCCTGGGAGGGACTGGAAAGGACCAGTTTTTAGAAGGTCAATGCCTACTGTAAGAAATCTTTAACAGTTTGCATAACTTTAGCTTTTTCCTCCATCTTTTTAAGAACTACTTCTGCTTTTGCGCCAAACAAATTTTCATGGTTTAATGGAGCATCTAGCAATTTTGCTTTGACATGGTCTGGCAAGATTTGCTCCTTCAGCCAAGCATGCCTTCTCAGTACAGACCCAGTGACAGCAGCCCTACAAGATGCTTCTAAGGCATCAAAACCACACTGCAAAGTATGTTACTACCTTGGGTTACAGAATGCAGTAACTCTTGTAAATCTTTATTTTCTGTACAATCTGGAAGCAACAATATTTTTTGTTTAATTAGTTCCATAATATGCTGCTGGTACTTCAACATGTGAAACTGGCAATTCAAAGCCCTGATGATAAGAGTTGCAGAGGTATATACCTTCTTACCACATCTGTCTAAATCTCTAGAATCCCTGTCCGAAGGGGTAGAGTTTTTGGCTGTAGTAGCCTTGGTCTCTGGATACACAGTGGGATTTTTAAAGAGACATTTGTGAGAGTCAGGTATTCTGTAGTACCTGTCCAACTTTCTAGGAGCTGGTGGTAAAGTATCAGGAGTAAGACTGGATTCCATGAAGACATCATCTACAATGTCCAGGACACGGGGTATAGCTAGAGGCCTGTGCTGAGGCAAGTATAAAAATTCTCTGAGTCTCTTTTTGGACTGAGGGTAGCCCTGGCATTCCCAGTGGAAATGATCTCTTAAAGTATGCAAGGTTTCACCAAAAGAAAAGTCCTCTGGAGGGGAGGCAGAGGGAATGGAATCCTCTGCATCTGAATCCTCATAGGTAGATAAGGGAAAGTCCTGGTAATCAGAGGGATCAGAGTCATCGGACTCATGGTCTGTAGAATCAGAAGGAAAATCAATTCTTTGTCTTTTAAAGGGGGAAGGCTGGCTTCCCCTAATTAAAGTTATAAGGTCTTCAGCCATTTTAAGCATTTGTTTCTGTGGCAAGGGGGCTTGAGCATGTGCTTTGGCAGTCGGTTTTCTAGGTGTAGTGCGAACTCTGGGCCTGAGAAACTTGGTAGTTTTAGTCAAAAATGAAGCATTCGGTTTAATGTGAACATCAGAAGGTCGGAATACACACTCAGAAGCCGGTGCCTGCAAAGCGGCTCCGGACCCATCCAAGGTAGAGACATCCGCAGGTTCCTTGGTCGAAGAAGCATCTCATGGCATACCGGACTCCGAATGAGTCTCAGCAGAGGCCTGCAAATCCGTAGAAGCAGGTATCAGGGGCTGCAAAAGCACCTCACTGAGTACTGGCGGACTGGTGACTAGCTTAACGGAAGAGTCGTCTGCAGTTTTGGACTTATGCGGTATGTCTCTGTCTTTATCCTTACGTTTTTTCAGAAGATCTGTAGTCGGAGGGCTTATCGAAGCCATTTCGGCATACAGAGAATGAGAGCAAAAGAAGTGAGTGACCAAGACAGCCCAACGAATAGTTCGGGTGTTAAGGCACAAAACCTACAGCGAGGAACGTCGTGGTCTGGGCCTAAACAGATGACGCAGTAAGAATGAAAATCTCTGTGAGGTATTTGCTTTCTACAGGCAAGACAATTGTTAACTTTTCTGACATCAGTAAGAGCAAGAAAAAAGGATCCCCAATGGGGTACTTAGCTTTAGAAGACTTCAGGTTTGAAACTTGACAAAATAGAAGTTATGTTCTTACCATAACGTTCCATGTTAGTTGTCTTCTTCTCGCCTTCTTTCTTGCTGGATGTGTTCGGAGCCGACCTCGGCTCCGACTCAGCCACTCTAAAAGCTCGAGAGTTGGTTCCACCAGCTCGAGGCTCCCCTTATATCCCACAATGCTAGGCGGTATTACCTCAGATCTCGTTTGTAAGCTAGGCCCAGCCAATAATAAATCCAGAACTACTGGAAATGGGAAAAAAACCCACCTCTATAAAAAGAGAGAAGAAGGTGACTTGAAACCTGATGAAGGAACATATGCATAGTGTAGCATATACATATATACAATAGAGGTGGTAGAAAGAGAGGTCACAATCAAACTCCTCTAGGTCTGTCCAGGCTAGGGGGAAGGAGGGGGCCATAAGAAAGAAGGCGAGAAGAAGACAACTAACATGGAACGTTATGGTAAGAACATAACTTCTATATGTTAAGTTGTCCATCTCGCCTTCATTCTTGCTGGATGGGACCGCGTCCCTAGCATCTTGTCCCGGGTGGCCTATCGGAACAGACTCTTGAGTACAGTGGAACCAAAGTTAGCTCTATGTCTAGAAGCTAAATCCAACTTATAATGAGAAATGAAAGTGTGAGGAGTAGCCCATGTAGCTGCTGCACAAATGGTATCAATAGGCAGCCTGTCTTGGAAAGCTATAGAAGTAGCCAAAGCTCTAGTGGAATGAGCCTTAGGTCTGTTAGGCAACTTTTGGTGTCTAACCTCATACACATAGGAAATCAAGGATGTTAGCCATCTGGAGAGTGATACCTTCGAAACTGGAAGGCCCATTCTGCCTTCTGCATAAGAGACAAACAACTGGTCAGTTTTCCTGATCTGTTTGGTCCTATCCAAATAATACCTCAATTGTCGCTGAACATCTAGCCAATGCAATTTTTGTTCAGACTTGTTAGAATAGTTAGGAAAAAACACAGGGAGGTCAATGTTTTGATTTAGATTTGCCGCAGAGGCTACTTTAGGTAAAAAGGATGGATTGGTCCGTAAGGATACCCTATCCTTATGAAACAACAGATACGGTGGTCGACTGCTGAAAGCATGAAGCTCTGAGACCCTTCTAGCCGAAGTAATGGCTATCAGAAAAAGGGTCTTCCAGGATAGCAATTTCATTGAACAAGAAGCAGCAGGTTCAAAAGGGGGAAGAATCAAAGATGCGAGCACTAAATTAAGGTCCCAAGAAGGAGGAGGATTTCTTATAGGAGGCTTAAGAAGAAAAACTCCCTTTAAGAAAGCTTTGCAAAGCTTGTGAGACATGATGGCAGAATCTGAGATGCCCACATGAAAGTTAGATATAGCTGCCAATTGAACCTTAAGAGTAGATGGAGACGAACCTGCATGGAAAAGTTCGGCTAGGAAATCAAGGACTATTTGAATGGGAGCAGTGAAAGGATCTATGTCCCTTCCTTGAGCCCAATAGGCGAAACGTTTCCACTTACTAAGATAAATCTTCCGAGTGGAAGATTTATGGGAAGCTATCAAAATATCTCGAACAGAGTGAGATATTTGAGGAAGCCTGGCTAAGGTCGGAATTGGAGGAACCAAGCAGTGAGGTTCAGAGAGGGGAGGGAGCGATGAAACTGACCCGACTGATGGATCAAAAGATCTGGAACTAGGTCCAGATGCCAGGGTTGCTCCAACAGAAACTGATGTAGGAAGGGGAACCAAACCTGTCGAGGCCAGTAAGGAGCAATGAGGATCAATGAGGCCTTCTGAGCGATAGCTTTCTGTATCACTTGAGAGATTAGTGGGAAGGGAGGGAAAGCATACAGAAGTCCCCGGGGCCAAACTTGGACTAGAGCGTCTCTGCTGGGCTGGCCTGGTAAAGGGAAGAGGGTGAAATAATCTTTGCACTTGCTGTTTTGGGGAGTAGCAAAAAGGTCGCAGCAAGGTTGACCCCACTTGAGAAAAATTTTCTCCAAGATAGAATTTTTCAGAGACCACTCGTGAGGCATGAAAATAGCTCTGCTCAATTTGTCCGCGATAAGATTGGACTTCCCGGGGATGTGCGTTGCTATCAGAAACCGCTGAGAAGAAATTGCCCATTGCCACAGTCTGAGTGCTTCTCGACATAGGGGGTAGGACCTGGTTCCGCCTTGTTTGTTGATATACCACACTACAGACAAGTTGTCCGTCTGAATTGCTATCGTTCCCATCGGAAGAGAGTCTTGAAGGGCTTGCAACGCTAAAAGCACTGCTCTCATCTCTAGAACATTTATATGCAAGTGGCGTTCGTCTGGTTGCCATATGCCCTGGACTGTTCTGCCCTGATAATGCCCCCCCCACCCAATCAGGGAGGCGTCCGTTGTCAGAGTAGCAACCGGAGGGGGAGGGACAAAGGGTCTTCCTAGGAAGAGCTGGGGGGAAGAAATCCACCAAAGATGATGATTCTTGCATGCTTGCGTTATCACAATGGTGTGGGACATCGGAAGTTGTTGGTACGACCATTGTGTGAAGAGCATCCATTGAAGGATTCTCATGTGAAATCTGGCTAATAGAAGTAGAGGGATAGCAGCTGCCATAATCTCCAATACTTTTAGAACTAATCTGACTTTGACTCTGAGACCAGTTTGTGTATGTCTGCTATCCTTTGGTCTGTGAGTCTCGCAGACATGTTGACTGTGTCTAGATTTGCACCTATGAAGGTAATAGCACGACAAGGCGACAAAACAGACTTTTCGCAATTTATTGAGATACCTAACTTTTGACAAATGCGAAAGGTGTAGTCTCTGGCAAGTAGAAGATGATGCTTGGTAGGAGCTGTGAGGAGCCAGTCGTCTAAGTATGGAAACACCTGGAATCCTTGATGTCTCAGGTGAGAAGCTACCACTGCCATGCATTTGGTAAACACCCGGGGGGCAGTAGTGAGTCCAAAGGGCAGGGCTCTGAATTGAAAGTGACTGGTTCCCAGCCTGAAGCGGAGGAATCTCCTGGAGCGTCTGTTCATTTTTATATGATAGTACGCATCCTGGAGGTCTATAGAGCACATCCAGTTTTCCTTTCCCAATAGGGGTAGGATGGATTGTAACGTGACCATCCGAAATCTTGTTTTCTTGACAGACTTGTTCAAGATACTGAGATCCAAAATGGGTCTCCAGTCCCCTGTTTTCTTTGGAACCAAAAAGAACTTGGAGTAGATTCCGGATCCTTGCTGGTCTGCTGGCACTGGCTGAATGGCTCTTT
The DNA here is from genome assembly GCF_019279795.1 of Protopterus annectens. Classification (NCBI taxonomy): domain Eukaryota; kingdom Metazoa; phylum Chordata; order Ceratodontiformes; family Protopteridae; genus Protopterus; species Protopterus annectens. The sequence continues at coordinate 1,570,831,336 of NC_056733.1, read as the reverse complement.
TTGCAAGCAACTTTGATATTTCTAACGCTGCTTGATCCCTTTGAGCGGGTGGAACATCTGGAAGGGATTTTTTTGATTGATTTGGAATGCGAAAGAACGGAATGGAATAGCCTTCGGAAATGATGGACTGTACCCACTTGTCTTGAGTTAGGGATCGCCAGGCTTCTGGGTACAGTGACAATCTTCCCCCGACTGCCTCCGAAGGTGGACAGTCGGGCAACACCTCAGGGATGCTGGAAGGGCTTATCGGAAAAGGTTTCTCGATTGCCCTGGTTCTGCGGACCCCCCCTGCCTCTAGGGCGACGTCTACCATTATTGTTCCCCCCTCTGCCTCTAGAGGGGAACCGACTCTGTGCGTCAGGCAAAGTCCCTTGAGATTGTTTGCGGAACCACATTTTTCCACTTTTCTGGCCTTTGGGGTAAGGCCTAGAAGGAGTAGAAAAACGGACTCCGACGGCAGAAAGAGTTTTGCCATCTGTCTCGCACCTTGTCAAGGTTTCTTTCACCTGAGGACCAAAGAGGGACGATCCATCAAACGGGGAATTAGTGAAAGACGTTTTAAAGGGGTCCGCAAAATTGCATAGCCGCATCCAGGCATGCCGGCGTAAGGCCACACCTGTCCCTGCGGCTCTGCTCGCTCCATCAGCCGCATATGAAAGAAGGCGCATGGAGGAGTTAGCTATAGAATTTAGGGTAGCCAGCTGAGCGTTCATCTTGTCCTGAAAACCCGCAGCTGTAGGATCCTTTAACATCTCACTCGCTTTCTTGATCAAGTCTCTTTGAAGATGAGTGAAATGACAGAGGTAGTTCAGCGAACGCATAGCAAAGGTCGCTGACGAGAACATCCGCTTCCCGTACCTGTCCATAGACCTAGATTTCTTGTTAGGAGGATGGACAGGCACCGAAGGATCAGCTAGCTCCTTCTTAGTGGCGGCAGCTACCACCATAGCATTCACAGAAACTCCCTTAGTCAGAAATTGCTTATCTGCTGGTGCTGTGATAAACTTTGAAGGTCTCCTGGGGGTGGGGTCCACAGAGTCAGGAGCCGTCCAAGCCTTTTTAGCCACCACCTGCATGAGGGGGTCAAAGGGGGGGGGGCACCCAGGAGGAGGAAGGGCGAGAGCCAAACGCCTCAAGATACACAGATTCATCCTCCGAAGGGTTAAGGGCTGGCCAATTTCCCCTCTGTTTCAGGATCTCTAGAGTGTCTGCAAAAGAGACATCTTCAGAAGGGGAACGGGGGGAACCCTCAGAGTCCTCTAAATCTGTGTCAGAGGTGACAGACTCGGGTGAGTCTATGTGCTTCCTCTTTCACTTTCTCTTCCTAGGGGGCTCCCTGCCAATTCAGGAGAGGCCTCGGAAGAGGATGAGATCCCCACAGGGGATTCTTGAGGAGCTGGCTCTCTGCGGTCTGGGATGAGGGAGTGAGTAGACATAACCTGAGGCACCGAAGAGGGAGGGACGGACGGAGCCGACTGTGGAGTTGAACCGGGTTCCAACACACTCCGCATGACCTCGAAGGCACCTCTGTCAGGCAGAGCCAGAGGTCCCCACTCCGAAAAGCTGAAAACCTCTCTCGGCACCGAAAGCGATGGCTCCGAGGCCGATGTCGGAGCCGAACTCACCAGCGCCGAGAGGGAGAGCGGGGTCAGACAAGGGTCCGATGCCACTCACCCCCTCGGAGCCGACGAGGGAAGTCCGGCACCGAGATTCTTCCAGGGAAGAAATCGGAGCCGATGACGGCACCGAAGACAATTGTATCGGCTCCGACGCTACCACAGTCTCGGGTCCGAAACGCCCCGGCTCCGAGCTCAAAGGAATCGGAGGAGGAACACTTTGAAAGATAGGATGAAGCATTGACTGATGAGTCGGGCTCTGGAGCATTTGGGCCAGTGCCTCGGACTTAAGAAGTCGACTTACTACCCTCTGAAGGCCATGGTCAGAAAGTCTCGATGACCTAGAGGAGTGAGATCTATGGCTCCGTTCAGACAGCAAGGGAGATGCTGGAGCCGAATGAACGGAGCCAAGGGATGGTGACCTGGACCTCTTCCTAGATGTCGGTTCCGATAGTCTGATCGGAGCCGACTCAGATATTTCCAATACCTCGGCTCCAGCCGGAGCCGAGGGAATCACAGAAGTAGAAGTTCGAGTCTCATCGGCTCCAGCCGGAGCCGATGTTGAAGTAGACTTCGATGTCTTAGGTGTCGACTCAGTAGCTGGAGTCGAAGACCTAGAAGCCTTAGAAGGTTTGCCCGAAGAAGCAGTCGGGGGACCCTCAGGCTTGAGTAAGCCCCGTAAAATTAGCTTATTCTTTCTTTCCTGCAGGACTCTAGGGCTGAAGCCATGGCATACAGCACAAGAGTCCTGCAGGTGTAAAGGTCCCAGGCAGTACACACAAGAAGTGTGACCGTCTGTCAGAGAAATTTTCTGACAGCACGAGTCACACTTCTTGAAGCCCGAGACCTTCGAATCCTTAGACATTTAAGTAACAAGTGTAATCACACCCAAGCACAAACACACCGATTACACTATACTCTAACTTAAACTAAATAAAATTAGATAGTTTAGTTATAAAAGTCCCTACAAAAACACACACACACTCCAAAGGGGAATGGGAGGGCCCGAAGGCCTAAGGGAAGAACATATAAGTTCTTGTGGTAAAAAAAGGTAAGAACAAGGAAGAAGGGATAAAAATCCTTTAAAATAAGGGGATACTGTATGGAAAACTAATTTAAAAGGGTTTAGTAACTTTTTTTAAACTATTTTCTACACTAACCTGAAGCCGGTTGAAGCAACACGTCTCGATAGCTGTAGCGGCAAACGAGATCTGGGGTAATACCGCCTAGCATTGTGGGATATAAGGGGAGCCTCGAGCCGGTGGAACCAACTCTCGAGCTTTTAGAGTGGCCGAGTCGGAGCCGAGGTCGGCTCCGAACCCATCCAGCAAGAATGAAGGCGAGATGGACAACTTAACATCGAAAATTTCAGGAAGTGGCTGATCGGCACTTGCGAACTGCTTCTGCTTCGGGCTCCCACGCGGCAAGAAAAGTTGATGTAATGGCATCGGCTGCCTGTTTTACACCCATGATGACCTGATGTCATGGAAGAGGTGACAGCATCCTACGCAGAAATCCCAAGACTATGGTATTCAGGCCGACTGAGGGCTACCTGCAGGCAGATAACCCAAGTGTGATTACTTCAACAGTGAAACACGAAGGACATCATATTTATGCCTTATGTCACTAATGAACTTCTGTGAAACTTAGTGATTCATCGATCCTGGTGGAATCTAGTTCATTAACACACGACACATAGTGCAAGCCACTACATATTAGCAACTTTTACAGCCAATCTGCCACATCCGAACCAAAACACACAGCAAGGAAACAACAGCACTAGAGTTATCTGAACAGTATGAAGCACTATCTGACAGCACAGAAACAGCAATTATTCAGGGCAGAGCACTGAGAAGGTACACAGTGGACTACAGTACTGTATTAAGGGATACTGCAGGATTGTCATTACCCATTTGGACAGTATCCTGTGAATCACCTTTCAATACAGTAATGCAAGTATGGTAACACTAGTATTCAGCAGTATGACTCACTGCAACATACAGCTGCAGCTATAGTGGGTGTAAATTATTCATCTACAGACCTACAACTACATTCAAGGGTTGGCACTCCACTACAACAGGACTGCCATCACCTACTCCCCTGTAGTATGTCCAGTCTGTACCAAACAAGTACTGTACACCTGTATGCTCCTTCTTGGAAACAGGCAATGGCAACATTACTGGATGCATGGCAGCATTAGTGGTCTGGACACTGTTGGTTTCCTATTAACCCCTGTGAACCACCCAAGGACAGATCTTACCACCTTCTGCCTGTCCTTCGCAAGATGTATCCATAAGCACACCTGCTACAGACATCCCACACACATTATCCTTTGCGTGATACCCATGCAAGATCCTGCTCTTGCTGTCAGGGAAGCTCCTAGTGTATTCTATACTACAGTCATATCCCTCTACTGGTCCACCCCTACTACAACATTTATTGTTAATCACAGGGACATCACAGTGCACAGCATGTCTGGGGCCCTCACCATCTACCTAGCTTTACACAACCCTGTCTTCTGTTGAAAGCCAGGCCAACATGAGTGTGGTACTGTAATCTCACTGTACCAGAACATCACCAGCCTTGTAATACAGTCTTCTCTCTTACCAGGTGAATGCATGTCCTCTAAAGGCAGTGGATGACATATGTTAGGCAATTCAGCCCAGCAGAAAGCAAAGTCCTGTTGCAGACACTTGAGTATCTCAGGGCAATCTCTGCCCCGGAGAAGGGAAGCCCACCCATATCTACGGTATCATGTGGGGCACAGTGGTCTGTGAAGTCACTGCCATGGGTGGGAGGAATCACACAAAAAAGCAGTGTCAGAAGCATGACAGAGACATAAGGTGGGCCTCACAGGAGGCACTCTACACAGTGACAGAAATTAATGCAGTTGTAAGTGGGGACAGCATCCACTGCAATGCTCACAAATTAGGAGTCATTCTTGACATCCCTGCATGGAGATGATGATGGAATGGATTTCATATCAGGAGAAGAGGACATGGATTCTAGGAAAAGCCAGAAATTGTGCATCTCATATACAGGCTTGACAGGTTAATAACCATACTGCACATGCTAATCAACTGTGCACAGACTGTGTACACCACACGTACCCCCTGGTGTTCAGACGTGGACTGTCAGCTAATAAGTGTCTTATAACTGGCAACTTATATCCACCGGTTATACACATGTCAGTATGGGGTCTATATCACCACATCGAATGGTGATAAGTTTGAAAGCCCTTTGTTCGAACCGAAAAGTCCGAAAGCCCTAAACCGCGAAGTTACAGAACATCGATTTTTTTTCCCAGGGAAAAAAATCGGTGGGCCTTCTTTGGGGCTTTGTTATTTCCTCCACTGTAGTGTGATCCTGGAGTTGGTATATTTAAGTAGGGGGTTGTGGGGGGCACAGCCCCCCACGTTGGGGGGTGTGGTAGGCAAAGCCCCCCACTTCAGTTTGTTTTAAAGTTGTGAATTTGTTTTACACGGAGCAGTGATTTTTTTTCCCTGAGAAAAAAATCACTGTTCCGTGAGTTCGGTGTTTAGGGTTTTTGGACTTTTAGGTTCGAACAAAGGGCGAATGAACTTATCACCATTCGATGTTGTGATATAGACCCACCAATATGTGGTGTGGCACTGTCACTCTGACAATAAGCATACTATGTATTCACAAGACAGAGCAATGTGGTGTAGACTGGGCCAGCACAGCAACCTGAGGTCAAACCCTACACAGGGTTTGACAATGATGCCGGCATACAGATCAAGACACAGCCCCAAGACACACTGACACTGCCCGCCTTCTTCCTGACTAATCCTGTGTCCACTGCTAGAGACAACACTACAGTCTCCACCAAACTTACTGCTCTAAAGGATATACAGCATAGAAGCCCACCATTCCTGTCAAAGGAAAGTACAATTGTGTACACTTACCATAAATGTAGATGTTCGAGTGTATTCACTATTGCAGTCATCATATTTGGGTTATCTGCTTGCAGGTTGCCCTCAGTCAGCCTGATTATCAAAGTTTTGGGTCTTGCGTTGGTTGCTGTCTCATCTTCCATGACGTCAGGTAGTCAGGGGTATAAAGCATGCAGCCAACGCCATTACATCAGTTTTTCTTGCCCCAGATGTCAGGTGCCCCCATAATGGGAAGCAATTATATACAACGTTACACCTCCAACCAAAAGCAAATACACCAGAAAGCTTTAAGCATAGTAAATAAGAATAGAGGTATAGTTAATAGAATCAGGGGGCTGGAGGGAGGGTAACCAGCATTGCAACAGTGAATACATTCGAACATCTACATTTATGCTAAGTGTACACAACTGCACTATGTTCTTCGTGTTTCACTGTTGCCATCACATTTGGGTAGATTCCCAAAGCTAAGGATGGGGAGAAGCAATTAGATAGTATTAGGACCAGCTATAAGGCCCTGCAAGACTGCAGTGGCAAAGCCAGCTCTGGATTTAAAAAAAAATTTGGCAAGTGGTAATGCTTGGTGAAGGTATGTACAGAACTCCAGGTAGAAGCTTCTAGGATGACCCTGGCAGGGACACCTCTGACAAAGGCTGTAGAGGTAGATGCAGCCTTGGTGGAATGTGGTCTTATCCCCTGTAGGGTAGGTTTTCCATGGTGCTTATAGCAGAAATTAATGCAATGGCCTATCCACTTAGAAATGGTTTGCTTTGAAATGGCCTTCCCCTCTGCCCCTGCAGCAAATGCAACCAGCAGCTGTTCAGATTTCCTGAGAGGCTTAGTCCTGTCCAAGTAAAATCTAAGTTGTCTGTGCACGTCCAAGGAGTGCAGTATTCATTCCCCTTTTTTCTGTGGATTAGAAAAGAAGGCTGGCAAATGAATGGACTGATTAAGGCCCACAATGGATAACACCTTGGGAATAAAGGAAGGATTGGTCCTGAGGGACACCCTGTCCACATGAAAGATGACGAAAGGCTTGACTGCCACGAGGACCTGTAATTCAGACACTCTTCTTGCTGAAGTGATGGCTATAAGGAAGGCGGTTTTCCAAGAAAGGAATTTCAACTCTGCATTTGCAGCTGGCTCAAAGGGAGGTAGAGTGAGCTTTTCCAATACAAAGTTAAGGTCGCAGGCTGGAGTAAAGGTTCTCCTGGATGGTCTTAAGTTTTTGGCCCCTCTGAGGAATTGCTTCAGCAGTGGATGAGAGAAGAGGGGTGGGTTCTGTACTGTAATGTGCTGAAATGGCCGAGGCATGAATTTTGATGGAAGAAAAAGAAAGGTCCTTATGAAGCATTTCAGTTAAGTATTGAAGAATATGCTGTAAATTGGGCACTGCTGTGCCCATCCCCTGAGTTTGACTCCAGGAACACAATAGTACAGTTTTGTACCTACCATAAATGTAGATGTTAGAGTGTAAACACTGCTGCAGTCATTACACTTGGGTTATTCTGCCGTCAGGCGGTTCCCCAGTCGGCCTGAGTTCCAAAGTCTTGGTCCAGCAATGGCTGCTGTCGCCTCCTCCCTGACTTCAGTGCGACAGGGGTATATAAGATGCAGCCGACACCATTTTCTTCAGTTTTTCTTGCCCCGGATGTCAGGTGCCCCCAAATAGGTAGGCAATTCAAATTGCTAGTAAAGTATACATAAGAAAAGCAAACAACAAATTTCAGTTACCAGCAAATACTCCCCATAGGTAGTAAAGGGTAGAAGACATAGGTACGTACCAGCAAGTATGAGGGGAAGGAGGGAGGGTAACCTGGACTGCAGCAGTGTTTACACTCGAACATCTACATTTATGGTAGGTACAAAACTGTACTATGTTCATCGTGTTACACTGCTGCAGTCATTACACTTGGGTGGAATCCCAAAACTGAGGTACGGTGGCTGATTCTATAAGGCATTAGGGGTGGCTATAAGGCCCTGCAGCACAGCAGTGGCGAAGTCAGCTCTGGATTTGGAGTATAAAGGCAAATGGTAATGCTTGGTGAAGGTATGCACAGAACTCCATGTTGCTGCTTCCAAAATATCCTTGGAAAGTACTCCTCTGAGGTAGGCAGTTGGAGTGGCTGTTGCCCTGGTGGAGTGAGATCTAATGCTGCTAGGTACAGGTTTCCCATGGTGTGTATAGCAGAAACGTATACAATGTCCTATCCATTTAGAAATGGTCTGTTTTGAAATGGCTTTTCCCTGTGCTCCTGCAGCATATGCTACCAATAATTGCTCATATTTTCTGAAAGCTTTGGTTTTGTCCAAGTAGAAGCGTAACTGCCTGTGAATGTCCAAAGAATGTAGTAGTCTCTCCCCTTTATTCTGTGGTTTTGGATAAAAAGTTGGCAAGTGACTTGTTTGGTTTAGAGACACACTTGATACCACCTTTGGCATAAACGTAGGGTTAGTTCTTAAAGACACCCTTGTCCTGGTGGAAAATGAGGAAAGGTTCCACTGCCATTAGTGCCTGTAATTCTGAAACTCTTTGTGCTGATGTTATTGCCAGTAGCAGAGCAGTTTTCCAAGAGATATATTTTAATTCTGCTGTGTTAGCTGGCTCAAAAGGAGGTAAGGTACATTTTTACAAAACAAAGTTGAGGTCCTAAGTTGGAGTAGGTGCTCTGTGGGGCGGTCTTATGTTTTTAGCCCCTCTGAGGTACTGTTTGAACAAAGGATTAGAGAAAATTGGTGGATCCGTGTTGTAATGAGCAGAAATGGCAGAGGCGTGGAGCTTGATGGATGAAAAGGAGAGGCCTTTGTCCAGCATCTCAGTTAAATATTGTAGAATCTGAGGAATGTTTGGGACAAGAGGATCAAGGCTGTGAGCCTGGTTCCAGGCACAGAAACTCTACCATTTAGCTTTGGAGAGAGGCATTGCTTGCTTGACTAAGGAATTTTCCATGCAGCTAGGTTTAAGGTCTTTAGCTAGCTGTGAAGTATCTGATTGTTGTGCTGAATCAGCAAATGAGGGATTTGAGGCAAAATCCAGGGTGGTTCTTGTGCTAAGTTCTTTAAGATTGGGTACCAGTGCTGGTGTGGCCAGTCTGGTGCAATCAGGATCATCTTTGTCTCTTCTTGCCTGGCTTTTATGAGTACCTTTGGAAGGAGAGGTAGAGGTGGGAAAGCGTATGCTTGCAGGTGTTTCCAGCTGAATGAGAGGGCATCCACTTTCTATGCTTGTGGATGGTAACTCCTTGTGCAGAATTTCTGTAGCTGGCAGTTCATTGGGGACGCAAACAGATCTATATCTGGGCTCCACCATTTTTGTGTTATCATTCTGAATATTTGTGGATTCAATTCCCATTCATGGGAATCCATGATGTTTCTGCTTAAGTTGTCTGCCAGTGTGTTTTTCTCTCCTGGCAGGAATTGTGCTTGCAGATGAACTTGGCAGTCTACAGCTGTGTTCCACAAGGTCATAGCTTGTCTGTAGAGGGGGTAGGAGTGTGTGCCCCCTTGCTTGTTTATGTACCACATAACTGTGGTGTTGTCTACCTTTAGTAATAGTTGTCCTGGATGCAGCAGGTCCTTGAAAGCTATAAGGGCCTTTTGTACAGCTAGCATCTCTTTTTGATTGATGTGAAGATGCCTTTGCTCTGCGGGCCACTCGCCCTGAATACATTTTCCTGCCATGTGTGCTCCCCAGGCGTAATCTGATGCATCTGTTGTCAGTGTTTGCCTGGCTGTGGGTTGAATAAAAGGCTGTCCCTTGTTGAGGTGACAAGCTTGAACCCACCATCGAAACTCCTGTTGAAGGCAAGGAATTAGTGGTATAATTGTTTCCAAACTTTGACAGTGCTGAGACCATACACTCTTTAGGTACCATTGTAGTTTCCTCATACGCAGTCTGGCATATGGAATTAGTAGTATGCAAGATGCCATGTAACCCAAGGCCTGCAGAATTCTTCTTGTAGGGAGTTGGGTCTTTGTTGCCATCAATTGAAAGTATTTAGTCAGTTGTCCTTGCTTGTCTGGCGTGAGATAAGCCATCTGGGCCGTTGTGTTCAAGCTGGCACAAAGGAATATTATCTCTTGTGAGGGCACTAGTATTGATTTCTTTTAGTTTACTGTGTACCCCAGGCAACTTAACTTTTTTACGAACACCAGATGCTTTAGAAGAATGTCCTTGCTCTCTGCTTGAATCAGGCAGTCATCCAGGTACGGATAAATTTGAATTCCTTTCTGTCTGCAAAATGCAATTACTGGTGCCAGGCACTTTGTGAAGACCCTGGGTGCAGTAGATAAGCCAAAGGGCAGTGCAGAGAATTGATAGTGCATTGAACCAGCTATGAATCTGAGGTATCTTCTGCAGTTTTGTCTGATAGGGACATGCAGGTAAGCCTCCTTGAGGTCCAAGGTCACGAGCCAAGCTTTCTTGCCCAGCATGGAAGAAGCTGCTGTAGTGTCAACATTTTGAATTTCGGAACATCCAGGTAAGTATTTAGAGAAGAAAGATCCAGAATGGGCCTCCAGGCTTGGTCCTTTCTGAGAACCAGAAAGAGTCTTGAGTAAAATCCTTGTCCGTGCTCCTGTGGTGGTACCTTTTGAATAACTCTCGTGTCCAGGAGTGCTGTAATTTGTTTTTGAGCCTCTGCCCACTGATTTGGTGGCAGATTTGGCATTCCTTTTAACCTTGGCAGAGTGTGAAAGTGGAACCTGTAACCTTGAGATACAATGTTGAGAACCCACTTGTCTTTGGTGATCCAATGCCAATTGTGATAGAAAGTGCCAGTTTTCCTCCTAAGGGGGCTGCCAAGAGAGAGCTGTTTGGCAGCTGTAGTGGGAAGTGATTGAGGCTGCTTTTTATATGGTTGGGGCCTGTCTTCCCCTTATTTCTGGCCTGGTGCACCCCATTGTCGAGGCCTGTAAGGACCTTGTGGTTGACCTCTACCTCTTGGACGTCTGTATCTGCCCTATTTGAGGTCTGTCTGTAACTGGAAGGGACCAATTCTTTGTTGGTCAATTTCTGCTAAATCGAGGAGGTTGAACCTGTAAGAAATCCTTCACCGTTTGCATAGATTTTGCCTTATCCTCCATCTTCTTTAATACCTCTTCTGCCTTAACTCCAAATAACACATCCCGCTGCAAAGGTGCATCCAATAATTTTGCTTTAACATGATCTGGTAACGTATGTTCTTTTAACCAAGCATGTCTTCTAATGACTGAACCTGTAACTGCTGCTCTGCAGGAGGCCTCTAAAGAAACAAAACCACATTGCAAAGTATGCTTTCCCACTTGTTCAGCTGCATGCAATAAATCCTGCATTTCTTTAAAATTAGGAGGATCTGAATCTGGAAGCATTTTTTTGTTTCAACTGAGACATCAAAAATTGCTGATATTTTAGCATGTGAAACTGGCAATTTAAGGCTCTCATTGCTAAAGTTGCAGACATATATACTTTCTTTCCCCATCTGTCTAATGCTCTGGAATCTCTGTCAGAGGGAACTGTTTTTTTTGCTGATGAGACCCTTAATCCCTTTGGGTCCCTGAGAAATAGTTTCAGGGTCAGCAACATGACTTTTATACAGAAATTTGTGTGAGTCAGGGACTCTGTAATATCTATTAGGTTTAACTGGGGCTGGAGGTAAGGAGTCAGAATTTAAGCTGGATTCAGTATACACATCATCCACAATATCTAACACTGGCGGAATAGGAAGGAGTCTGTGTTGAGGTAATAAAAGGAAGTCTCTGAGCTTTTCTTGGATTCTGAGTAATCCTGGCCTTCCCAATGGAAATGCTCCCTCATGGTATGTAAGGTTTCCCCAAAGGAGTAGTCCTCAGACGGAGAGGCTGATGGAATTGATTCCTCAGCATCAGAATCCTCATAAGGGGGTAAAGAATATCCTAGGTGTCTGAGGATGAATCTGAGGAAATGGACACCTGGTCGGATGATTCATAGTCTGCATCCTGTCTGGGCCTTTTATCAGGTGGGGCGTGGGACCCCCTGATCAGGGTGATTAGGTCTTCGGCCATTTTGAGCATTTGTTTCTTAGGCATGGAGGCCTGTCCTGGAGAATGCTGAATTTGTTTCTTTGTTTTTAAGGGAGGCTTAGACTTAGCAGAGGGTTTAATGCTTAACTGAGTAGGTCTGAAAACACCCTCTGAAGCTGTGGATTGCTCAGCTACTTCGGTTCCCTCTGAAGGGTTAGTTTCGGTAGGCTGAAAAACTTGTGCGTCCGAAGGCCCAGCCAGCTCCACGTGGGAGTTGGAGGAGGCCTGTGGTTCTGCAGAAGTGGTCGTCAGGGGCTGCGAAGGCGCCTCGCTGGAAACCAGAGAGCCGGCGACCGGCCTAGAAGAGGCCTCGTCGTCAGTTTTGGGCCTCAGATGCCTGTCCTTGTCTTTGCGCTTTTTATGTATTCCGGTTGGAAGTTCCAATGGCATGGTGTAATTGAATTTTCTGCCAAAATAATGTCGGGCAAAATCAAACCGACGTTTAATAGTGTGCTTGTTAAACCTAGCACAAAACCGACAACCAGTGACGTTGTGGTCTGGGCCTAGGCATGGGATACCATAGGAATTGAAATCCTTATGAGGTATTTGCTTCCCACAAAAAAATACAATTATTAACTTTTACTGACATCGGTTTGAGGCAAGAAAAAGCTTCCCCAACGGGGTACTTAGCTTTGTAGAAGACTTCGGCTCTGGATTCGGAACGAAAATCTCAGGAGTCGGCCGACCGGCACTTGTGAACTGCTTTTGCTTCGGGCACCGCGCAGCAAGAAAGACTGAAGAAAATGGCGTCGGCTGCATCTTATATACCCCTGTCGCACTGATGTCAGGGAGGAGGCAACAGCAACCGACGCCGGACCAAGACTTTGGAACTCAGGCCGACTGGGAAACCGCCTGACGGCAGGATAACCCAAGTGTAATGACTGCAGCAGTGTAACACGAACATCTTTTCCATTTTTCAGCATAGAATTTTCTAGTACTAGGCCTCCTTATCTCCAGAATGACATCAAATCACTTGCTTACTGAGGGATGGTAATGGAGAAATCAGGTAATTAGCCAGGCTGCAAGGTTCAGGGTTTGAAGTTGTGGGTGCAGAAACTGGCCCTCCTGCTGGGACAGCAGGGCAGGGATCTGAGGCAGGTGCCATGGTGCCAGCATTGACACACTGCGCAAGAGGGGGTACCAGTGTTGGCGCGGCCAGTCTGGTGCAATCAGTATTGTCCTTGGTTTGTCCTGTTTGATATTTAGTAGCACTTTGGAGAGGAGAGGCAGAGGGGGAAAGGCATAAACTGAGAAGTTTTTCCAGGTGATGGACAGGGCATCCACTTTCCAAGCTTGTTTGTGGGGAGTCCTTGTGCAGAATTTGTCCAAGTGGTAGTTCTGAGGGGAGGCAAACAGGTCTATCTCTGGGCTCCCCCATTTGTTTCTCAACATGTTGAATGTCTTTGGTTCCAGTTTCCAATCGTGTGGGTCCATGAGATTTCTGCTTAGCTTGTCTGACAGTGTATTTAGCTTGCCTGGCAGGAACTGCGCTTCTAGGTGCACTTGCTAGCTCAAAGCTGTGTTCCACAGAGCTATGGTTAGTCTGCAGTGAGGATATGAGTGGGTTCCCCCCTGTTTGTTTATGTACCACATAACAGGGGTGTTGTCTGTCTTTACCAATAATTGTCCTGGAAGAATGTGGTCCTTGAAGGCTGCCAGAGCATTCTGTACAGCTAACATTTCTTTTTTATTGATATACAGGTGCATTTGACTTGGGTTCCATTTGCCCTGAATGCACTGCCCTGCCAAGTGAGGACCCCCCCCCCCCGCCCCATGCATAGTCTGATGCATCTGTTAGGGTTTGGGCAGCAGGGGGTAGAGTGAATAGCAGCCCCTTGTTTTGGTGGCAGGCCTCTGCCCACCTAAGGAACTCTATCTTTAGACAAGGTATGATAGGAATCATTGATTCTAGGTCCTGAGCATGTTGACACCAGAGGCTTTTTAGATACCACTGTAGTTTCCTCATATGCAGTCTTGCATATGGAATTAGTAGAATGCAAGAGGCCATGAACCCTATGGCTTGCAGTATTTTCCTTGCAGATAGCTGGGTCTTTGCGGCCAGTAGTTTGAAGTAGGCTGCCAAATGAACTTGTTTCTCTGGAGTGAGGAAGGCCATCTGGGAAGCTGTATTCAAGCTTGCTCCCATGAATACAATTTGTTGGCAGGGTACAATATGTGATTTATTTTTATTTATGGTATACCCAGAGAAGTTAGTAATTTCTTTACAAATGCCAGATGATTTAATAGTATGTCCTGGCTTTCTGCCTGAATTAGACAATCATCCAGGTATGGGTGTATTTGAATATTTCTTTGCATGCAAAATGCAATGACTGGAGCTAGGCACTTTGTGAATACCCTGGGAGCAAGAGATATGCCAAGGGCAGTGCAGAGAACTGATAGCGCAGGTAGCCTTCTCTGAGGCGTAAGTATATTCTGCAAGATTCCCTTATTGGGATGTGCAGGTACGCTTACTTTAAATCCAGTGTTGCCAACCAGGCATTTTTGCCTAGCATGGGAAGCAGCTGATGACGAGTTAGCATTTTGAATTTTGGGATCAACAAATAAGTGTTTAGGATAGACAGGTCCAGGTATTGTCTTTTCTGGATACCAGGAAAAGTCTTGAGTAGAAACCTTGTCCCCATTCTTCTTCTGGGACAGGTTGAATAGCCCTGATGCTTCGAAGAGAGAGAACTTGCTTTTGAGCCTTTGCCCAATGATTTGGGGGTAGGTTTGGCCAACCATTTGGGGTTGGTAAGGAGTGGAAGTGGAATCTGTATCCTTGGGAAAAAGAAGTTATGTACTCACGATAACATTCCATGTTGGTAGTCCATCTCACCCTTCATTTTTACATATGGGTTCGGAGCTGATCCTCGGCTTCGACTTAGCCGATTTTCAAGCTCGAAGACTTCTAGTTGACCAGTGCAATCCCCAGATCTTGTTTGCTGCTCACTAGGAATAAAAAGAAACCCCTAACCAACAAACCAATACTAAAGGGTCGCCAACCAAGAAGTTTACAGTATTACCTCCAGATCTTCCAGGATGGGGGAAGGAGGGCAGGTTGGTAAAAATGAAAGGTGAGATGGACTACCAACATGGAACATTATGGTGAGTACATAACTTCTTTATGTTAGGTAGTCCAATCTGACCTTCATTTGTACATATGGGACAGCGTCCCTAGTGCCTTATTCTTGGGTGGCTCATTGGAAGATACTCCTGAGCATCGTGGAGCCAAAGGATGCTCTACCCCTAGAAGCCAAATCCAACTTATAATGAGTAATGAAGGTGTGAGGGGTAGCCCACGTGGCTGCTGCACAGATATGATCAATTGGTACCCTGGCTTGAAAGGCTGCAGAGGTTGACAGAGACCTGGTAGAGTGAGCCTTGATCCTGCAGGGTAAAGGTCTGCCCTCCGAACTGTAGATGAAAGTTATGCAACACGAAATCCAGTTAGACAATGTCACCTTAGAAACTGGTAAGCCCAATCTGGAATCAGAAAAGGAAACGAACTGGTCTGACTTCCGAAATTCTTTGGTCCGTTGCAAATAAAAACGTAGCTGTCAGTGAACATCCCGCTGGTGGAAACGATATTCAGCTGCATTGCTATGATTGGGAAAGAAAACTGGAAGCTCAATGGACTGGTTCAATGTGGCAGAAGAACAAACTCTGGGAACAAACGAAGGACTGGTACGTAAAGAAACCCTGTCTTTATGAAAGACTAAACAAGGTGGCTTAATAGACACGGCATGTAGCTCAGAAACCCGTCTGGCTGATGAAATAACTACTAAGAACACAGTCTTCCAAGAAAAATACTTTAAGGAAGCTGAATGAGATGGTTCAAAGGGAGGGGATGTTAGTTTGGACAACACAAAATTTAAGTCCCAAGAAGCCACAGGTTCCTGTAATGGTGGTCTCAGAAAGTGGTTCCTCTCAAGAAAGTTTTGCATAACTTATGAGACATAAGGTTGACATTTGGAGATCCCAAATAAAAATGTGAGATAGCCGCCAATTGTACTTTGATGGTGGCTGTGGCAGATCCCTGCTGAAAAAGCTCAGAAAGGAATTCCAGAATCACAGGAATGGGAGTAGTGTAAGGATTCACTTTCATTTTCTGTGCCCAAATAGGGAACCTTTTCCATTTACTGTTATACAGCTTTCTGGCTGATGGTTTATGCGAGGATAAAATAATATGGGACACTGATGACGAAACATCATGAAGCCTGACTAGAGATGGAACTGGAGCAGCCAAGCTGTCAATTTGAGGGTGTGGAGAGAGGGGTGTAGCGAACCCGACATGTGAGTCAACAGATCTGGAACTGGGTCCAGGATCCAAGGATCGTCCAGGAGAAGAGGCTCGAAGAAGGGGAACCAGACCTGACGAGGCCAGTAAGGAGCAATGAGGATTAACTTGCTTCCCAGTCGGTTGGCTTTATGTATCACTTTGGGGATAAGAGGGAACGGAGGGAAGGCATAGAGAAGTCCCGTGGGCCAATCGTGGACCAGAGCGTCTCTGGGTGCTTCCCCCCGGAGGGGGAATTAAGGAAAAATAACTGCTGCACTTGGAATTGACTGGACTGGCAAAAAGGTCGCAGCAAGGTTGTCCCCATTTTCGGAAAATCTGTTCCACTATTTCCCGTTTCAGAGACCACTCGTGGGGCAGCAAGACTGCCCAGCTCAGCTTGTCGGCTATTGCAATGGTTGTCCCTGGAATGTGCGTTGCCACCAGAAAGTGCTGGGAAGAAATCACCCATTCCCAAACTCGCATGGCCTCTCGACAGAGTGGATAAGATCTAGTACCACCCTGTTTGTTGGTATACCACACAACCGACATGTTGTCCGATTGTATCACAATCATCCCTGGAGGAAGAAGGTCCTGAAGTGCATGCAACGCCAGAAGCACCGCTCTCATCTCCAGAACACTGACATGCAGGTGAGCCTCGTGTTCTTGCCATGTGCTGTGGACAGTCCTGCCAAGATAATGCCCCCCCACCCGACCTGGGAGGCATCCATGGTCACAGTGGCAATGGATTGGGCAGGCAAAAAGGGAGCTCCTGTGAACAAGTTGTTGGGGGCTATCCACCAACGAAGGTCCTTTTTGCATGATTCCATCAGCAGAATAGGGTGATTCAGCTGTAGATATTGGAACGACCACTGGGAGAACAGGAACCATTGAAGGATTCTCATATGTGCAACCTGGCTAAAGGTATTAACAGAATAGTTGAGGCCATTGTTCCAAAAAGTTGAAAAATCCATTTTGCTTTGACCTTCCGAAGAGGAAAAAGACACTGAACTTGTGAGATGAGGTTTTGTGCTCTTTCGGCGGGAAGACGAATTGTCATATCCACTGTGTCTACCTCTGCACCTATAAAATTCACAGATTGCGAGGGCACTAATGCAGATTTTTCCCAATTTACGGAGATCCCTAGTTGAGCACAAAGCTGGATGGTGGCATCCCTGTTTTGGAGAAGTAGATGCCTGGTTGGGGCAGTTCCGAGCCAGTCGTGCAAATACGGAAACACCTGGAATCACTGACGTCTCAGGTGAGCTGTCACTACTGCCATGCATTTGGTGAACACCCTAGGGGCTGTGGTGAGACCAAAGGACAGAGCATGAAACTGATAATGGCTGGCTCCCAGTCGGAAGTGCAGATACCTCCTTGACACCTTGTCCATTTTTATATGGTAGTAGGTGTCTTGGAGATCCAGAGAGCACATCCAATAGTCTTTCCCTAACAATGGGAGCATCGACTACAGTGTGACCATCCGAAACTTGTCCTTTTTCACAGATTCATTTAATCTGCTGAGGTCCAATATTGGCCTCCAGTCTCCAGTTCATTTTGGGACTAAAAAGAACCAGGAGTAAGTTCCGGATCCTGTCTGGTCTGCTGGGACAGGCTAGATGACTCTTTTTGAAAGCAACCTGTTCATCTCCACAGTCGCCTGATCCCTGTTATTGGGTGGAACATATGGGATCTTCTTGGGAACAAACGGTGGAAGGGAAAAGGGTATGATATAGCCTCCAGTAACAACTCTTTGTACCCACTTGTCTTGGGTTATATTTAGCCAGGCTTCTGAATATAAAGAGATGCGACCCCCGACTGGCTCCAGAGAAACGCAGTCGGGCCCCACATCAGGAGCGCTAAGGCCGCCCTCGAAAGGAACCACGGCATTGCTGGTATTGCGGACCACCCCTGCCTCTAGGGCGACGTCTACCATTTCCTCCTCCTCTGCCTCTGGAGGATTCACTCTTATCTTACCTCCCCTTTGACCTTTGGGGTATGGTCGAGAGGGACGGTAAAATGGACTCCCATGGCAGAGAGAGTCTTTCCTTCCTGTTCACACCGAGTGTTTCTTTCACCTTGGAAACAAACAAGGAGGAACCATCAAATGATGCGATGGTGAAGGTGGACTTAAAAGGCTCAATAAAGTTACACAAGCGCATCGTGGAGTGGCGCCTAAAGGCAACTCCTGAACCCGCTGCTATACTCGCTCCATCAGCCGCATGAGAGATAAGCCACATGGAGGAGTTAACTACCGAATTTAGGGTGGACAACTGAGCAGAGATCCTATCAGGGACTCCCTCCGGACAAGCACCCTGTATGGAATCTCCTTAACTCCTTGAGGAGATCCCTCTGCAATCTCGTAAAATGGGTAAGATAGTTCAGAGATCGAAGTGTAAAAGCCGCTGAACTAAAAACATACTCCCAAATCTGTCCATCTGTCGAGACTCCTTGTTTGGCGGATGAACAGAGGAAGAAGTCTCCGCCAACTCCTTCTTCGTGGCTGCTGCCACCACCATGGCATCTACGCGAACGCCCTTAGACAAGAATTCCTTTCCAGGAGGGGCAGATAGGAACTTATTTGGTCTTCTAGGGACTGGCTCCACGGCATCGGGAGTATCCCACACCTTCCGACTAACCAGATCCATTAGCTCATCGAAAGGTGGAAACACCCAAGAGGCAAAGGGTTGAGACCCAAAAGCCTTCAGGTACACTGGCTCCTCATCAGAAGGGTTGACAGTGGGCCAGTCGCACCTCTGTTTAAGGATCTCTAGAATGTCCACAAAGGAAACATCATCAGAGGACGACTTAGGGGACCCCTCCGACTCATCGAGGTCAGTGTCCGATGTCAGAGACTCATCCTGGGAGTCAATTTGCTTCCTCTTGCATACTCTCTTCTGAGGGAGCTCCTCCAAAGTACCTTCTGGAGAGGTCCCGGAAGAGTAGGGGCCACCAGTCGGTGGCACCTGAGGCTGTGGGTATCTGCTGTCTCTGGAGAGAGTAGGTGCTGAGACTGAAGTGGGAGCCCTGGGGGGAAGAGTGTTTGTACCACTGGCAGGGGCTGTAGATTGTGACACCACACTCCTCATCACCTCGAAAGCAGACCTCTCCAGCTCCGAAGACCGTCCCTGCTCCGAAGAGACAAAAGATGGTGCCGGAGCCCGAGCCAAGATAGATGCAGAGTCCGAGCTCACCCTGGCAGAAGCACCGAGAGGAAGGCTTGGAACTGACAAAGATCAATTCAAACCCTTCCCATCTGCGACGACAGAAGAGCTTCGGTCCCTGGACACGACAGACGGAGCCGAGCGTGTCGGAGCCGAACTCTGCTCCAATGCAACAGCAAGGGTAGCCGGAACCGAGGGTTCCCTCCATTGGTAACAAGCACTCCGGCTCCGAAAAACCAACATGGGTTGAAGGAGGAATCACGGATGAGAACAAGACTGGTTAGAGTGGCTCCGGAGCCAACTGGGTCGGAGCCAGCAAAAATTTAGGCAGGGAAGATGACTTCAGGCGTCTCAGTACTACCCTCTCCACATCTTCTTCCGAAAGACGCCTGGAAGATCTAGAAGATAATGTAGGGGGATCTCGACCGAGCAGGCACTGGAGATTTGACCATCAAGGAGACCGGTAGGGACTCTACAGACCAGCTCCGAAAAGCAGAGTCAACTATTTCCAAGGGTTCAGCAGTCGGCACTGAAGCACCTGTGACTGACTCAAACCACGGTATCTCCTTAGGCTCTGAAGACTGAGTCGTCGAGGAGGCAGATTTTGTTAATTTGGCAGGTGGCTCCAAAACACCAGCCGGTGCCGGAGAAGGCCTTTTTGAACCTTTTGATTTTGAGTCAGATCTTGACTTTGACAAAGAAGCCAAAGAACCAGATAAAGCTTCCTCGAACCCCTGAGTAACAGTTTGTTCTTTCTCTCCTGCAACACTCTAGAAGAGAAAGCATGACAGAACAAACATGAATCTTGCAAATGGATGGCTCCCAAGCAGTAGACACAGCTACTGTGGCCATCTGTCAAAGACATTTTCTGGGAGCACTTCATACATTTTTTAAACCCAGAGGGTTTGTGCTCCTTGCTATCCTTAGACATTGCAACACACAAGCAACCAGAAGAGAATGACTGAGGACTAGGTCCTCTAACTAAAACGGGCCTAGCCCTGCAGAAGAATTACATGAGGACTAGGTTCTCTAAGTTAAATGGGCCTAGCCTGGTGTAAGAAAAAAAAAACTTAAGTCTTTCACTAAACAACAGACAGATATTCAGTCACACAAGAAATATTTTCAAATAAAAATACAGTGGAGTAGAAACACAAGGACTAGGTCCTCTAAGTTAAATGGGCCTAGCCCTGTGAAGAACCGGGTCTTCTAATTCAAACAGACCAAGTACACCACAACACACACACCTAAAAGGTAGGAGAAAAAAATTTCTAACTGTAAAGTGATTAAGACTTTAGCGGGTCCCTGCTAAAGACCATCAGTCAACAATAATCGATTGACAGGAAAGTAATCAATAGGAGTCCTTATTGATTAAGACCGGCAAAACCGCCAAAACTAACTATCTAGACAATAAATCGCAACTGTGCCTAACTACTGATACACAGGAGACTAATACTACTACTGGTCACACAAGACCACAAGGCAATTAAGGTAAACCCTATATGTATAATTTCCAGTAAATAACAGGAAAATGGCGAAACCACCACAACTAACGATTTAGGCAAAAAGCGCAACTGCGCCTAACTGCTGGTACACAGGATACTACTACTACAGTCACACAAGACAATTAAGATAACGCTTTATATATATATATATATATATATATATATATATATATATTTTTTTTTTTTTTTTACCCCCAGTAAATAGTAAAAAAACCCTAGTTAATGAAAAATGCAAAAAACTTAGCCAGAGGCAAGAGAAGCACATCCAAACTCGTCAATACGGCAAATGAGATGAGGGGATTGCGCTGATGCACCATGGGATACCTGCTTAGCCACGAGCCAAGCAGAAGTCTTTGAGCTTGAAAATCGGCCAAGTTGGAGCCGAGGATCGGCTCCAAACCCATATGTAAAAATTAAGGTGAGATTGGGCTATCTAACATACTATATTTAAAACCAATTTGTCTTGGGTAACGAGTTCCCAATTTTTTGCATGCAGGGCGATCTTCCCCCCTAAAGGAACGGTCAGTTGAGCAGGGCTTGGAAGGTTTAAAGTTAAGTCACTGAGACAGTTTACCATATGGGGGATTCTTACTACTCCCTGCTTTGGAAGTGGGAGCCCCCAAATGCTTAGGCCTGTGAGTACCTTGGGACTGAAGCCTGGGTGTTCTGCTGGTTCTGGGCTTGGACTGAGAATGCCTGGAAGAGGCAGGAAAGGACCAACTCTTAAAGTGCTAATGCCTACTTGATCTGGGAGGCTGGAATTGCAGGAAATCTTTAACAGTTTGCATAGATTTAGCTTTTTCCTCCATCTTTTTAAGTACTACTTTTGCTTTGTTGCCAAACAGGCGGTCTTGGTTTAAGGCAGCATCCAGTAATTTAGCTTTAACGTGAACTGGCAAAGATTGCTCCTTAAGCCAAGCATGCCTTCTAAGTACAGACCCAGTGACAGCAGCCCTGCAAGATGCCTCTAATGAATCAAAACCACATTGTTCAGCAGAATGCATTAAATCCTGTAATTCTTTATTTTCAGCACAGTCACGAATCAACATCACTTTATGTTTAATCAATCCAATAATATGCTGCAACTTTAACATATGAAACTGGCAGTTTAAGGCCCTAATGGCCAAAGTTGCAGAAGTGCATACCTTCTTACCCCATCTGTCCAGGGCCCTGGAATCTCTATCAGAGGGGGTAGGGTTTTTGGCAGTAATAGCCTTAATGCCCTTAGGTCCCTGTGAAATGGTCTGAGGATCCGCAGTAGGAATTTTAAAGAGGAACTTGTCAGGTACCCTGTAATACCTATCAGGTTTTCTGGGAGCAGGAGGTAAAGTGTCAGGGGCCAGGCTAGATTCCGAGAAGGCATCCTCTACAATGTCCAGTACAGGAGGGATAGCTAAAGGCCTGTGTTGAGGTAGGAGTAAGAATTCCCTAAGCCTCTTTTTGGAGTCAGAGTAATCCTGGCTTTCCCAGTGGAAATGTTCCCTAAGAGTATGCAAGGTTTCACCAAAAGAGAAATCCTCTGGAGGGGAAGCAGAGAGAATGGAGTCCTCTGCATCAGAATCCTCATAGGTAGATAAGGGCAACTCCTGGTCATCAGAGAAAACAGAAATTTCAGAATTCTGATCAAAAGAATCAGAAAGAAAATCAGTCCTAGGTCTCTTAGAGGGAGAAGGGTGGCTTCCCCTGATTAAAGTAATAAGGTTTTCAGTCATTCTTATCATTTGTTTTTCAGGCATGGGGGCCTGACCATGAGGTCTGTGCGTCGGTTTTCTAGGCATGGATCGAGTTTTAGGCCTTGAAGAAGAAGATGGCGTCGGTTTAATATGCAAGTCAGTAGGCCTGAATACACCCTCAGAAGCCGGTGCCTGCACAGCGGCTCTGGATCCATCCAAGATACAGAAATCCGCAGGTTCCACACTCAAAGAAGCATGTTGTGGCATACCGGACTCTGAACGGGTCTCAGTAGAGGCCTGCAAATCTGAAGTAGCGGGTATCAGGGGCTGCGAAAGTGACTCACTGAGTACCGGCGAACTGGTGACTAGCTTAGGAGAAGCATCGACGGCAGCTTTGGACCTATGCAGTCTGTCTCTGTCTTTACGTTTTTTCAGAATATCGGTAATCGGGTGGCTTACCGAAGGCATTTCTGGATAATTGAACCGAGTACCAAAATATTTAGATGCAAAAATGAACAGATGACGAATAGTACGAGGTTTGAATAAGGCAGAAAACCGACAGCGAGGTACATCGTGGTCTGGGCCTAGGCAAGGAATGCAGTACGAATGAAAATCTTTATGAGGTATTTGCTTTCCACAAGAAATATAATTGTTAACTTTTACTGACATCGGTTTAGAGCAAGAAAAAGGATCCCCAATGGGGTACTTAGCTTAGTTGAAGACTTCGGATCTGAAACTCGAAAACAAAAATTTCAGGAGTCGGCCTATTGGCACTTGCGAACTGCTTCTGCTTCGTGCACCGCACGGCAAGAAAGAGTGATGTAATGGCATCGGCTGCATGCTTTATACCCCTGACTACCTGATGTCATGGAAGATGAGAGAGTAACCGAAGCAGGACCCAAGACTTTGATAATCAGGCCAACTGAGGGCTACCTGCAAGCAGATAACCCAAATGTGATGACTGCAACAGTGAAACACGAAGAACATTTTATTTATTTATTTATTATTTTATTTTACATTTGTTTACCGGGCTAGTCTAGCTGGATATATGTCCATTTTCAGTAGAGGCCCAGGGAGAAAAGCTCCGCACATAACAAAATAAGGCAGACAGCATAAGTTGTTAATAAAAACATAAAGTAAAACAGAAATATAAATCAACTCGTTAATAATATCAAGATACATTTAGAATTCAAACAGTATAAACTGAAATAAAATATTCAGTTGGTTTAAAAGCAATCTTCCTAAAATAAAGGTTTTGCAAAGGAATTAGTCACATAGCTAAGAGTTAAGGCTCAGAAGGGAAGAGAAGTAAAAGGGATATGAAGAGTAACATAAAGGGGCATAGGCAGGAGGCAAGAAGAGAAGAGAGGAATGGAAGGAAGACAGGCAAGAGGAGGTGGGAGAGAAGGTAGATGCAGGTCAGAGCATAGAACGACAGTAAGGGAAAAGAAATCATGGTAGAGGCTAGTTTTAAGCAGTAAAGAAGGGTTAAAGGTAGGGAGAGGGTGGGGAGAGAGGTCAGCCTGGTGTACTGCAGGAACAAAGCCAGTGGTTTTGGAAGTACACTTTAATTTGTAGTTTGAAGAGAGATAAGGATGAGATTAGAGTTAACTCTTTGGGCAGGGAATTCCATATTCTGCCTACAGTGTTGGTGAAAAGAGAGTCACCAGCTACGTTGTGGGCCTTTATGCGTTTGGTCATGAGTTTGCAAGAGGAACGAAGAGAGGTGAGATTATTATAAGGGAGTAACAGTTGAGAAAGTATAGGGGTATTACTAGGTTGGTACAGTAATTTGTGGGCAATAGACAGTTGTGAGATCATAAGATAGTTTTGTAGTTCCAGCCAGCCTAATTGTTTCAAATTGAGGCAGTGATGGGTTCTAAAAGGGTTACCAGAGGCGAAGCGGGCAATGTTATTATAGCAAGTTGCAAGTTTGTTTAGGTTAGTTTTCTTAAGGTTGGTGAAGATAGGAGAGGCGTAGAAGAGAGTAGATAAAAGATGGGAGCGAGCAATAGTAGTTCTGGTAGATGGTGTAAGAAATTGTTTAATACGGTATAATGATCCTATTTTTCTGTTAACTGATTTGCTGGTGTTGTTGATGTGTTGGTCAAAAGAGAGTGTTATCAATGGTAATTCCTAGTAGTTTAGTTGTGGAGTCAGGAGAGATGACAGTGTTGTTGTTTGAGGAGATAGAGAAGTTTAGTGGAGATGTACGTGTGGTGGGGGTGAAGAGGAGAAGTTTGTTTTTTTTAGCATTGAGAAGTAGGTACCGTCTAGTAAACCATGTTTCTACAGTGGTAAACATAGTTTGAGTAAGTGAGCTTAGATCTGAAGAGGAGGATGCTGAACAAATGATAGTGGAGTCGTCTGCGTATTGGATGCAGGTAGCTTGAGGAATTACAGAGTGGAGATCATTAATATTGAGGGAGAAGAGGAGAGGACCAAGAATGGAGCCTTGAGGGACTCCAATAGTAATGGGGAGTAAGGAGGAGATGTGGCTATCCCAAAGAACGGCTTGTTGTCTGTTACTAAGGTAAGATGTAAACCATTTGATGGCAAGGCTATCAAATGAGAGGGATTTGAGAATGCTAATTAGAGAAGAGTGGTTGACCACGTCAAAAGCTTTTGAAAGGTCAATGAAAAGGACAGAAGAGAATAGATTATTGTTGCGATTGTTGTTAATGGTATCTACAAAGGAAAGGAGGGCAGTGGTGGTGCTATGGTGAGGTCTAAAGCCATGTTGACAGTTAGCTAAAATATTGTGAAGAGAGAGGTATTGTACAAGTTGTTGATGAATACATTTTTCCATAATCTTTGCTAATGGAGAGAGAAGAGCAATAGGTCTGAAGTTGGAATAGTCAACAGAGTTACCTCCTTTGTGTAGAGGGATTATATGAGAGATTTTCCATATATGAGGGATAGTTCCTTCTTGGATGGTCCTATTGATGAGTATCAAAATTGGGTGGGCAATTTCTTTGGCTGCTTTTTGCAGAAAAAGGAAAGGGAGCTTGTCAGCAGAGGGGGTACATGGTTTCAGTTTAAGGATAAGTTTGAGGATGGATGAGGTAGAAATGGGTTGTAGAGTGAAGCTATAGGTAGTATCTACTTGGTTATTGGGAGGATAGAAGTTATTGGTGTTTAGTTGTTTAGCAAGAGATTGAATGGTTTCAGAGAAGAATGAGTTAAAAGCATTTGCAGTTAGAAGAGGGGAGTCTGGGTCAGCATTTAGAGGGGAAGGAGTTTTAGCTGTTCCTGGTGAAAGGAGTCTATTGATAGAGGACCAAAATTGTTTAGGTTTATTTAAGTTGGTTTCTTGTAGGTTGCAGTAGTATTTTCTTTTATCTGTGAGAATAGCTTTCTTGGAAAGACTTCTAAGTTGGCAAAAGTGCAGAAAATCAGAGCTGATTCTATGTGATCTCCATTTATTCCAAATTTTATTTTTAGAGAGGATTAGTTTTTTAGTTTCATTTGTGAGCCAAGGGGCTGTATTAGACTTCATTCTAATAGTACGCTCAGGAGCATGTTTATCCAAGATAGAAAGGAAAGTAGAATTAAAGAATAAAACTGCTTCATTAAGTGGAAGAGTTATTAAGGGGTTCCAGTTACAAGCTCTGAGTTCATTTTGAAATAGGTCGATTTTGAAGTGTTTAGTAGAACGTATTTTTCTTATGTTAGGGAGGTGAAGATAGTCGGTCTTCTCTCTTGTAATGTAGGTTAAGCAATGGTCACTGAGATCATCAGGCATAGTCCCAGCGTTATAGGTGATGTTAGCTTTGTTTATTAGAATTCAGTCTAAAATAGTCTGTTTCTTGCTTAGCTTAGTAAGCCTAGTTGTAGATGTAATGGTTTGGGTAAAACCATTGAGGTTAATGTGAAAGGTGGCATTGTCAGAATTAATAGTATTCCAGTCGATATTTAAGTCACCAAGGATTATAGTTTCTTGGGGGTAGTTGATGGAAACCCAACTGAGAAAGTCTTCTACAATTGATATATTGTTTCCAGGAGGAATGTATAGGCAGATGATGTAAAGGGCTTTCTTAGCATTAAGTTGAAGTTTTGTGATGATGGCTTCTATCTTACTGTCTTGGGTTGGACAGGCTGAAAGGGTAGAGATATTAAGATGATTCTTAAATAGTATTGCTACCCCACCACCCTTACATTTAGTACGGTCAAGTCTAAGTATATTATAGCCTTGTGGTATAATCTCAGTATTTTTAGTGCTTGGCTTTAACCAGGTTTCGGAGAGACAGAGAATGTCAAAGTTGTGAGTATCTAGGAGGGCGTGTAGGTAAGGTACTTTATTGTTTACACTTCGTATGTTAAGGTGTCCTATGTGGAGGGTATTATTGGTGAAAGGTTTGGATACAAGAGAGGAGGGGTACACGGGGCCAGGGTTGGGGTGAATGTCACCATCTTGTAAGGTGGGATTAATAGGCTTAGATGTAATTTTGATTCTGAGAAAGGTTGGGGGTCTTATTTTTCTATGTGAGGATAGGGTATAGGTGAGGTGAGAGCACCTATGGTATTTGGGTAGGCGGTAGGTAAGGGTGGAGTTGGCATTAGAGAATGAAATGTGAGGAGTGTAGAAGGAAGAAGTATGTGTCTGTGAGTGTTTTGGCTGAAAAAGGAGTGGGTACTCGAATAAGGTAAGGAGGTACGTTGAACAGAGAATAGTTGATAGTAGAATCAAGAGTAAAAGCAGTGTGGGTAAGTAGAGAGTTATATTTATGAGTAGGTAAGCTGGAAGTGGTTATAGGGAGCAGAAAGTAGATTAGGGGAAGTCAGGAGGAAAATATAAGTGTAAGGTATATGGAAGGATAGTATACAGGTGAATCAGTAGGTATGGTTATAGAAGGAAATGTGAGGAGGGATGGGTGAAATGAAGAAAGAGGGGTAATAGAGGTAGAAGAGAGAAGGTAAGTATAGGAGGAAGGCTAGTATGTAAGAGAGGTAAGTGGGAGGAGGATATGGAGTGAGAGGAGGGGAGGGGATTGGTTTGGCGGGAAAGACAGGGATAGGGCGATAGGGTAGGGGGAGGGACTAGAGGAGTATAAGGTTAGGACCCCTGGGGGTGGGTGTGAATTGGGGGTAGGGAGGGGAGTGGAGTGAGCCTCTCCTCTGTTACCAACAACATAGTATACAACACTTCTGACATGCAGATACCCACCGTATGCAGGTTACTGGTGGATCAAGGCACCAAATAATGTCACAACAGGCCCTAGACATCAGTAAAAGATGTGCAGGACTATAATTTTCACACAGTCCACAGTTACCTATGCTGACTTGGAGAAGACTAATGTGGTGTGTTTTCTCTGGGAAGATGTCGCTCAGGAGTACCAAAGCCTCCAGAGGACAAGTGAGTCCAAGAAAGATACCATGATTAGACTCCTGTGGTCTTAGCATATACATCACCAGTGGCCTATCCCCCACTATTACTCATAGCTGGGTGTGTGTGTACCTGTAGTGACCATTCAGGACAACCATCACAGGGAACATAGTCTGCACCTGCTGTAGTTGGGGTATCATCATACCCCAATTCACACCGTTGTGGGCCATGCTGTAAAGCCACCTGGGATGACGCACACTCTTTATGCACCTCCTACAGATCCTGTTGCACAATTTCTGACACACTGATCTTCCAGAGGTCCTAAAGGTCAGCTATGTCCATCCCCTGCAAGGGCACATAGTGCCTTGCCCATGCCCCAGTCATCAAAGCAGTCCCACTATATTAGCCCATAGTGGCTCCCATCTAAGTCAACAAAAAAAATCATCTATGAAACTGATGAACCCACCCCCCCATGACCCACATCTATGCTGACTAGTAGCCCTACAACCCCGGGTGTGTAGCAAGCCATTCAGTCATGAGTCTCTAGGCACCTGTGGAAACGATGACAATTGTGACCTTTATCACCATCATTCCTGCATGGTGTATGTAGAGATGTCTGTTGAAAACTGCAGCTAAGTAAACCTACCATAACAGTAGACGTTCACATAGATCACAGCTATGGTAGCCTAAGCTGCATAGCCGGACTTACCCATAGGCCAACTAGGTGGCCGCCTAGGGTGCCCCGTCTAGCAGGGGCACTTTTCTAGTATTTATTTGATGTAGTTAGACCAGGATGGGGGCACCAGGTAGTGTGGTGGGGGGGCTCCATGGAGCCCTTTTGCCTAGGGCACCAGTTGACCTAAGGCCGCTGCTGCTAAGCTGCATGGGATGTGCTGCCAAGGATTGCACCAGCTGGCCAGATTTCAGAGCTTTAGCACACCTTTCACATGTCCTAACCACTACACTGCATGACAAAAGCAAGATAAAAACAGGGTGACAAAATGTTAGGGCATTCTTTTCCCAGAAGGGGAAAGGTAGAGCCCTGCCAAATAGAAGCAATGGTAATAAAAATCCCACATCATGGCACAAAACATCAAAAATAGGGAGATGGAGGAAGGATGCTGCTACTGCAACACTGATCTGTTTGAACATCTACTTTTATGCTAAGTTTACTTACACAGCTGTAATATGATCATTGACAGATCACTGTTGTAGTAACTAAGCTGTATGGGACAAATATCAGAGTACAGAAACAGTGGAAGAAGAAGATGGATCAGAGTCCAGGAATCTCTGAAGAATAGTCTTGGGCAAGCCTTCTCTGGTCCTAGTCTGTAGCACTTGGTAAAGGTGTGCACAGATGTCCAAATTGCTGCCTCCATTATATTTCTACAGTCCACCCCTTTCCGAAGTGACATACAGAAGTAGCCCAAGCCTTGGTAGAGTGGGCCCAGTTTTAATCATGAAATACCTTGTTTTGATGAGAAAACAAAAAACAGCAGCATGGGATGACTAGTTAGAAACTGCATGTTTTGACACGATTTGTCCCTTTTTCTTCCCTTCACAGGAAATAAACAGGTGATCAGCATTACCAAAAGCTTCTGTGCAGTCAATGTACTACCTGAGTTGCCTATGGATATCAAGAGTGTGCAGAATTCTCTCCTCCCTTATTTTTAGATTCTAGAAAGAAAACAGAGGTGAATAGCCTGGCTTAATGTGAACTGTGAAACAACCTTAGGCATAAAGTAAAGACTTGATCTCAAAGTAACCCTATCCTTGTGAAAAGTAGGTAGAGCTTGCAATGCAAAACAATTACTGCTTTGACTTTTGCAAAAGAGTAACAGTTTTCCAAACTAGGAACTTCGAATCAGCCTCATAAGCAGGTTCAAAAGAAAACATTGCAAGCTTTTTTCAGAACAAAATTAAGATCCCAAGATGGAGCCACTTGCTTTCTAGGTGGATGTACATATAAAACTTCTTTTGTAAACTGTTTCACTTGAGTAAGGTAGAAAGGGGGATCTAAGGGCAGACAAGCAGATATGGCTGAAAGATGAATCTTGCCAGAACAGCAAGAAAGGACAGATTATTTCAAGTCACACAAATACTGAATAAACAAGACAGTCTGAGCCTTAAAAGGGTTTTGGTTTGGCACCAACTAGAAAATCTTTTCCACTTACCCATATATGACTGCACTGTATCAGGTTTCTTTGCCTCTTTTACCTTCTACCCGTGAACTACCACACAGGAGGCAACCCCCTGAAATCTGAAGAAGTAATAAGGGAACTAGGGACCCAAGTAGATAGTCAGCTTTCCTTTCATAACCATGTTGCCAAGGTGGTTAGAAAATCCTTCTATGTGACCCATCTGATCATGAAAGGGTTCGCATCAAGATCTAAGGATGTAGTGGTGCCCCTCTACTCTTCCCTCATCAGACCCATTATTGAGTACAATGCACCAATTGGAATGTACCTGGCTAGGCATCTCCAGCAGCTGGAGAGACCACAGAGGTACCTCACTAAGAGGATTACCGGCCTCAAACAGTTGCCCTATGCAGCACGACTGAAAAAACTAAGGCTTTTCTCTGTTGCATACCACCTTCTCAGAGGCACTCTCTGTCTAACATACAGAGCCATGTCCAACCCAGTACTGTTGAACATGCTCCATCTTAGCAAAACCAAATCTACTCGAGCTACACACTCTAGGGATATAAACCTCAGCACAACAATGAATAGAACATGCTGGAGGGATAGATTCCCTTCGCAAAGACTTCCCTTGCTATGGAACAAGGTCCCTATCTTCATAAGACAGAGCCCCTCACTATCACTCTTCAAGAGGAACCTTGACGAGTGGATGAGTAACAGAAAGTTCACACCAGGGATCATACCAACAGCTCTACTAGATAGAGGCCAAGGGTACTAGCTGCTAGATCAAGGGCCCAGGGAACTAACCAAAGGGGCGGTGAATACCGCACAATGTGGCTGGGCTAATATATGCCTTCGGGCAGATAGCCCAGTACCTACCTATGAACCTATTAATGCTTACTGCATTGTCTTCAGGAAAAGGGGTGTCTATATGAAGGTGAAAGTGTATCTAACAACCCATGTAAAAATCCATTCCATGAGGAAGCTTGTGATAATTGCCCTTGCCATTTTCAAGGGAAGGGAGACTCACTGTTGTCTGGGCCAAAAGCGTGTGATCGAAATAACCTTTGAAGAGTTCTTATATATCTTTAAAACAACCCTAGTTATCTGACAAAAATGTGAAAAAGCATACTGGAACATTCACGTCTACGGGAATGAAAAGGCATCTGTCTTCCAGGTTTGTGAGCAGAGAGTCCTGGGGCAGAATTTCCTTAACTGTCTGTTATGACTGGAGGCAAACAGATCTATTTGAAGAGCGACTCCCCCCCCAATAGATCAACTTCTGGCAGACCCCCTGGTTCAACTTTTCTGGTCCTGCTGAGTCTATCTGTAACAATGTTTTGCACTAAAGGAATGTAAGTAGCCTAGATGGACAGACTGAACTGAGTCGCTAGATCCCATGGCAGGCTAACATAGTTTGGAAAGGGGGTAGGACCTGGTTCCTCCGTGTGGTGTTCTCTATGATTATTAGCAGAGGGCCTGGAGACCAAAGATGGTTCAAAGATTTGACAGCATTTATTACTGCCATCATTTCTTTTGACATACATGTGTTTTAATTTGACTTGCTTGTTCCAGAGGCACTGTACTTTCACTCCCTTGAATACTGTGATTACAGACTGAGTAGAAAGCTGGAAGGGAGAAAAGAAGACCTGGATAGAGAGACAACTGATTCTCCTACCACAGTACTGGAATTTACAGAGAAATGGGCGCTGGTGTCCAGTCCACAATGATATGACAGACCATTGAATCTTGCTGATATGATGTCTGGCCAAATAAATGAGAACAGCAGAGGCCGTGAAATCTAGAATTCAGAGATATTCTCTGGCAAATACCTAGATCTGAATATCAGCAGTTTGCTTCTTGCAATATTCCACTTTGCCACGAGGAAGAAAGCCTGCAGTGAGTAATGTAGCCAGTAGGCATCTGAGAAAAATTATGCTGCAGGATGAAGTGACAGATTTCTTTTTGCTCACCTGAAACCGTAGACTGAGAAAAAGGTTGACCCAAACCAGGGATTCCAGACAGTCTGAGAAAGGATATGCAAAAAAAAAAATAAGGCACTTGTCTAAATAAGGGAAATTGTTAATGTCCTGCCACCATCAATGGGCTACTACAGGAGCCAGGCATTTTGTAAACACTCTTGGAGCTGTAAATAAGCCAAAATGCAATGCAGAAAAATAAAAATGTAGACTAGAGCTACCAGAAAACTGAGAGGTAAAAGACAGCATTTTGAACTTTGATATGAAGGTTTGGAAAAGAAAGTTCTAAGCCAAGGCTCTAGTTTCTTTCTTAGGCACCAGAACAATTCATAAATAAAATTATTTCCCTCTTTGACCTAGAGGCACAGCTTTCATAACTTCATAAGACAGCACCGGATTTAGGATTGGAAGGAACAGGGAGGTTTGATTGGATGGACAGGTCCATGCCTAGCTGCTATTGTGGGCCATTTAAAGCATAGCCAATTTCCTTCAAAGGTGAGAATCAAACCCTATACCTTGTACCTGTGAGGTAACCTCCTTCACCATTATGTCAAGTTCCAAACCATCTTAAACATTTCAAGGAATGAAGAGGAATCCCTTGAAAATGAGCAAGGGAATCCAACAGCTAGTTGCACCCATTTTGAATGATTCTCAGAACCCAAGTGTCTGAAGTTATCTGCTGCCACACAGGAAAGTTAAGCCCTAGATTTTAGGATTGCTTTACAGGGCTGCCACAGTGGTGAGGGAAAAAACATGAGGGGACATACAGTCAAGTCTATTTTCTTATATTGTCCTAAATTCTGCAAAGGACAATCTTTTCTTCTTTGACACTTCCTGCTAATTTTTTTTGAAATTTTGCTTGCTTCATTGCCTGTGCTTTGTTAGGAATGTTTATTCTGTTTCCTGAAACAGGAACCTGAACAGGAAGAAAAGTTTACATTTTAGAAAGGCGAGTAGAAAATATGGGCAACCCCCTAAATTAACTTTCCTGTTTCATTAAAACTTTTTAAGGATCTCAGCACATGAAAGAAGAAATGCTACAACTTTGCCAGGGGAGCATTCAGGATCTCATCTTTGATATCCTCTGGTAAAAGTCTGAGAATGTAGCCAGGCAAACCTTCTCATCACTGGGCCAGTGGCAGCCATCCTGGATACAGCATTAGCAGTGTCATAAGCACATTTTAAAGAATATAAGGTTAGCTGTGACATAGAAGATACTACGTAATTCAGATATGCTTTAGCTTCTGAAGAAGGGAGGTCAGCAATTAATTTCTTCATACTGTCAAAAGAAGCCAGCAGGAATACAGATACGTGAGCCTGATAATTTGCTATTCTGAAGGCCAAGGTTTAGGAAGTGTAAACTTTCTTCCCAAACCTGTCAAAGGGCTTTCTCCATTTTGTCAGAAGGGATATGGCGAACTGCCAGACGTAGTTCGAAAGAAGCTAACTTTGACCAAACAATTACCACAGGATCTGGCCTGGGGTTAGAAAAAAGGAATTTGTCTGTCTGAGGTACCTTACAGAAAGTACAGTTGTGCACCTACCATAAATGTAGACGTTCGAGTGTATTTACTGTTGCAGTCATTACTCTTGGGTTATCCTGCTGGCAGGCTACCCTCAGTCGGCCAGAATTCCAAAGTCTAGGTCCGTCATCGGTTGCTGTCGCCTCTTCCCTGACATCAGTGCCAGGGGTATAAAAGATGCAGCAGACGCCAATGTCTTCAGTTTTTCTTGCCCCAGATTTCAGGTGCCCCCAAACTGGTAGGCTGAAAAATATGCCAATAAAAATGCATGCACAAAAATAACATTTCCTTCATCTACAAGCAAATACATCAAATAGGTTGTATAGGATAGGGAAGTGCAGATAGACCCAGCAAAGAAAAAGGGGATGGTGGGTGGGTAACCTGGACTGCAACAGTGAATACACTCGAACATCTACATTTATGGTAGGTACACAAAGTACAGTTTTGTACCTACCATAAATGTAGATGTCCGAACTGGATAGCATCTGCAGTCATAACAAGTGGGTTGTCCTGTCGTCAGGCAGCCCTGCAGTCGGCCGGATTCCAAAGTCCGGGTCCGGCTTCGGCTGATGTCGCACTCCACCCGACGTCATCTCTGTTGGTCTTCGGGTATAAAAGCATCAGCCGACGCCATTTTCCTCAGTGTTTCTTGCCCCAGATGCCAGTAGCCCTCTTGCAGGCTAAAATTTGGATAGATGCCAATGTTTCCAAATAGATAGAGGTAAACACAACAATAAGCATATATGTACATATATACAAACAAATACACCATAAAGACTCCCCAACAGCTAGCTATTAGGAGGGTAAACACCCTAGGAGTACCACAGAGGGAAGGAGGGAGGGTAATCCTGACTGCAGATGCTATCCAGTTCGGACATCTACATTTATGGTAGGTACAAAACTGTACTATGTCCTTCATGGATGCATCTGCAGTCATAACAAGTGGGTAGAATACCATAGCCAACTAGGGAGGAGGATAAAAGTAGATTATGGTGTGTTTAGGATCCCTTGCAGTACAGCAGTGGCAAACCCTGCTCGGGATCTGGAATATAGAGGCAAATTATAATGCTTGGCAAATGTATGCACGGAGGTCCAAGTAGCCGCCTCAATAATGTCTTTGGTTGCCACTCCTCGTAAGAAGGCTGTGGTAGTGGCTGTTGCCCTTGTAGAATGAGGTCTTATGTTCTGTGGAATTGGTTTTCCATGGAAGGAGTAACAGTATCGTATGCAATTTCCTATCCATTTGGAGATTGTCTGTTTGGAAATAGCTTTTCCTTCCCTTCCTGTTGCATAGGCTACAAAAGTTGGTCAGTCTTTCTGCTATTTTTGTTCTGTCCAAGTAGTAGCGTAGCTGTCTATGTACATCCAAGGTATGCAGTATTCTTTCCCTCTGTTTTGTGGGTTGGGAAAGAAGGTAGGTAGGTGGATTGCCTGGTTTAAAGACACTCTGGATACCACCTTGGGCATAAATGTAGGATTAGTCCTCATGGACACTCTATCTTGGTGGAAGATTAGGAAGGGTTGCACTGCCATTAAGGCCTGTAGTTCTGAAACCCTCCTTGCTGAAGTAATTGCCAGTAGGAAAGCAGTTTTCCATGACAGGTGTTGTAGGTCTGCTGTTGCTGCTGGTTCAAAGGGTGATAGTGTCAACTTTTCTAGCACAAAGTTTAAATCCCAAGCTGGTAATGGTGGTTTCCTTGGAGGTTTTACATTCTTGATTCCTCTGAGGAACTGCCTGAGCAAAGGGTGCGAAAAACAGGTGGATCAAAGCTGTATTCTGCTGAAATAGCTGATGCATGTATCTTGATGGAGGAGTAGGACAGGCCTGAATGAAGAAGTTCGCCAGATACTCCAGAATGTTAGGCATATCTATGTTTGACACATCTTTTCCTCTTTCCGTACTCCAAATGACAAACCTTTTCCATTTTCCAGCATAGTTCCTTCTTGTTGAAGGTCTGCGTGCTTCAAGAATAATGTCTTTAACTCTTTGGGAAAGTTCTGGATTAGCTGCTGCTATGTGATGTTCCATGCAGTCAGTTGCAGCGTTTTAGGTTTGGATGTATGATGCTGTAGTTGTTCTGAGTTAACATCAAAGGCATCAGGGTATTGGCCACATATTGTTCGAGACATGCTCTTCAGTAGTGGGTACCAGTGTTGTCTTGGCCAGTTTGGAGCTATCAGGATTATCCTTGGACGTTCTTCCTTGATTTTTAGTAGTACCTTGTGTATCAAAGGAAGAGGTGGGAATGCATATGCTGTTAGGCCTTTCCAGTTGAAGGAGAGTGAGTCCACTTTCCATGCTAGTGGGTGGAATGTCCTTGTGCAGAATTTTTGAGCTGGTGATTGAGAGGTGATGCGAATAGGTCTATCTGTGGCATTCCCCATTTCTTTGAGATGGTCTTGAAGATGTCCGGGTGCAGCTTCCATTCGTGGGCATCCGAAGTGGATCTGCTTAATATGTCTGCTAGAGTATTGTCTTTCCCCGGTACAAATATTGCCTGTAACTGAATGTTGTAGCTGAGTGCCAGGGTCCACAGCTCCAAGGTCATTCTGCATAGGGGTATGAATGAGTGCCTCCCTGTTTGTTGATGTACCACATGACTGTGGTGTTGTCTGTCCTTATCATCAACTGGCCCTCTTTGAGAAATGGTTTTAACTTTTGGATTGCCAGTTTTACTGCCAGCATTTCTTTTAGATTGATGTGCAGGTGAAGTTGATCCTGTGTCCACAATCCTTGCACGCATTTGTCCAGCATGTGGGCCCCCATCCTAGGTCTGAAGCGTCTGTTGTGATGGTCTGGCTTGGTTGACATCTGCGAAAGGGTAGGCCTGGGTTTGACTGGCATGCCTGAGCCCACCATAGGAACTCCTGTTTTAAGCATGGAATTAGTGGGATTTCTGTTTCTAGACTGTGTCTGTGTTGGGACCATAAATTCTTTAGGTACCACTGTAGTTTCCTCATATGTAGTCTGGCAAATGGGACCAAGATTATGCATGATGCCATGAAGCCCAAGGCCTGCAGAACTTTTCTTGCTGTTAACTTGTTCAGTTTTGTTAGTGCCAAGAAGTAAAGAGGAAGTTCTTTTTGTTTTCTGTAGTCAGGAATGCCATTTGTTGTACTGTGTCCAATTCCGCCCAAGAATGTCCTTGTTTGGGATGGTATCAGCCTTGACTTTTGTAAATTGACTGTGTATCCCAGTCCTTGTAGCAAGTAAATGACCCTTTGTAAATCTGTTGTCAGCTTGCTTTTGTTGTCCCTTGTAGCAGGCAGTCGTCCAGGTATGGGTAAATTTGAATTCCTGTAGTCTGCAATGGCGATTACTGATGCCAGGCATTTTGTGAATACTCTGGGCAGTAGATAAGCCAAAGGGCAATGCTGAGAATTGATAGTGCTCTGATCCTGCAAGAAATCTGAGGTATCTTCTGCAGATTGGTCGAATGGGGACGTGCAGGTATGCCTCCTTGAGATCTAGAGTTACCAGCCAAGACTCCTTGCCCAGCATGGGAAGAAGTTGCTGTAGGGTCAGCATTTTGAATTTTGGGACAATGATGTATGTATTTAAGGTGGACAGGTCGAGAATTGGTCTCCAACTTTTTCCTTTCTTGGAACTAGGAATAGTCTGGAATAGAACCCCTTTCCTTGTTCTGCTGTTGGCACTCTTTCCACAGCTCTCATGTTTGCTAACTCCATTATCTGGCGTAGAGCCTCTGTTTTTGATTTGGAGGTAGATTTGGCATTCCTCTTTGACTGGTAAAGTGTGGAAGTGAAACCGGTAACCTTGATCTATGGTTTGTAAA
This sequence comes from Protopterus annectens, assembly GCF_019279795.1. Classification (NCBI taxonomy): domain Eukaryota; kingdom Metazoa; phylum Chordata; order Ceratodontiformes; family Protopteridae; genus Protopterus; species Protopterus annectens. The sequence continues at coordinate 1,570,794,392 of NC_056733.1, read as the reverse complement.
ATCCACTTGTCTTTTGTTATGTAGTGCCAGTTCTTTGAAAATAAGGTTAACTTTCCGCCTAGAGGAGCTGCTATTTGTTCCCTGGTAGGCGGATTTAGGATTAAGTCACTGTGGTTGTGCTGATGTAGTGGCAGTGGCTGTGTCTGTGCCTCTGTTGTTACCTTGCCACTGTCGTCCTCTGTAGGCACCTCCTCTGGATTGGTTTCTGCCTCTGGAGCGTCTATTCCTGCCCCTTTGAAATTTTGTGGAGTCAGGAAAGGACCAATTTTTGGCAGGCCAGTTCCTGCTAAACCTTGGGGTTGAACCTGCAAGAAATCTTTAACAGTTTGAACAGATTTTGCCTTTTCTTTCATTTTCTTCATAACCTGCTGGGCAGGTGTACCAAACAAACTTGTCTTGTCCATAGGAGCATCTAGCAACTTAGCTTTAACATGATCCGGTAAAGCTTGTTCCTTTAGCCATGCATGCCTTCTTATCACTGTGCCTGTCATGGCTGATCTAAATGAAGCCTCCAGTGCATCATAGCCACATTTTAAGGAATGGTTGCTAACCTGTTGTATGTTATTTACCATCTCTAATACATATTTCTTATCAAGAGATTCATCAGTGGTTAGTTTTTTAGTTAACTGATCAAGCATAAACTCTTGGTATTGTATCATGTGAAACTGACAGTTTAAAGCTCTAGCTGAGAGAGTAGCTGAAGTGTAGACCTTTTTACCCCATCTGTCTAATGACCTTGCTTCCCTTTCAGAAGGAATAGGGTTTTTAGCTGTGGTCGTGGCTACTGCCTTGGGACCCTGGGATATAGTTTCTGGGTCTGCAAGTGGGGCCTTGTAAAGGTGGTGATGAGTATCTGGCACCCTGTAAAATCTGTCTGGTTTGGCAGGGGCTGGGGGTAAAGAATCTGGAGCGGAGCAAACATCATTGAAAGCATCATCCACCACAGAGAGAACAGGAGGTATAGCTAAGGGCCTGTGCTGAGGGAGGTGCAGAAAGGTCCTAAGTCTTTTTCTGGAGTCTGAAAAATCCTGTTGCTGCCATTGGAACTGTTCTCGCATGGCATGCAAGGTTTCCCCAAAGGAGAATTCTTCTGGTGGGGAAGCAGCTGGAATGGATTCTTCAGCATCAGAATCTTCAAAATTGGAGAAGGGAGCCTCTGGCTGGTCAGTTATGTCTGATTCATCAGCAGAATCATCAGAAGACACTGGCTCAGGGGCTCTGCCCTAGGTCTCTTCTCTGGGGGCTGAGAGGCCCTGTCTGGGTGAGATTGAGATCCTCTAATTAAAGAAATTAAATCTTCTGCCAAAGAAAGCATTTGAGAACTAGAAGAGGGCCTGGAAGTGGGGGGTTTAACAGGCACTGTTTTAGTAGTCTTGGCTGCTTTAGCCCTGGCGAAGGCCTTAATGGACATGGCTGCTGGAGGCCTAGCAGCACCACGTGCTGGGGTAGAGACATCCAAGGGGATGGTGTCTAGTCAACCACCGTAGTGGGTAAAATTTCTGAGGTCGATTCAAGAGTTGTAGCAGGGGCCTCAGTTGTAAGAATAGGTTCAGCTGTACTTTGATCAGTTTTCTCGGTTTCGGCCGAAACCGAGACACTCATGATTTGCTTTACCGTGGTTTCGCCGAAACCGCGGACCGCGAGTGTCGGTCTTTATCTTTGCGTTTTTGGTAGATTGGGTAGTCGGAGGATCCGACGGCATAATGTACGCAAAATCAGAACCGAAAAACTGTTCTGCAAACTCCGACCGACGCCTAAGCGTTCGTCGGTTGAAAGAGGCACAGGCCGAACAGGCTGCTACGTCGTGGGCTGGGCCTAAACAAGGCAGACAGTAAGAGTGGAAATCTTTATGAGGTATTTGTTTCCCACAGGTTAAACAATTGTTAACTTTTTCTGACATCGGCTGAGGCAAGAAAGAGTCCCCAACGGGTACTTAGCTTTAGAAGTCTTGAAGTAGTATTCGGTAGAAGTAATCTCTGGATCCGACCGACCGGCACTTGCGAACAGCTTCTGCTTGGCCACGCGGCAAGAAAGACTGAGGAAAATGGCGTCGGCTGATGCTTTTATACCCGAAGACCAACAGAGATGACGTCGGGTGGAGTGCGACATCAGCCGAAGCCGGACCCGGACTTTGGAATCCGGCCGACTGCAGGGCTGCCTGACGACAGGACAACCCACTTGTTATGACTGCAGATGCATCCATGAAGGACATCTGTACTATGTTCATCATGTTTCACTGTTGCAGTCATTACTCTTGGGTTGAATCCCAAAGCTGAGGATGGGTGGCTGGGCTGAATATGATTAGGAGAGGCTATGAGGCCCGGCAGGACTGCAGTGACAAAGCCTGCTCTGGACTTAGAGTAAAGAGGTAAGTGGTAGTGCTTTGTGAAGGTGTGCACTGAACTCCAGGTTGCAGAGGTACTCCTCTGAGGAAGGATGCTGAAGTGGCTGCTGCTCTGATGGAATGAGGCCTAATGCCCTTAGGCACTGATTTGCCATGTTGAGAATAGCAGAAACGGATGCAATGGCCTATCCATTTAGAAATAGTCTGTTTTAAGATAGCCTTTCCTTGTGATCCCGCAGCATATGACACTAAAAGTTGCTCAGTCTTTCTAAAAGCTTTAGTTCTGTCCAAGTAGAAGCGTAGCTGCCTGTTTATGTCCAAGGAATGCAGAATTTTCTCACCCTTGTTCTGTGGATTTGGATAAAAGGTAGGCAAGTGAATGGTTTGGTTGAGGGCCACACTGGACACCACCTTAGGCATAAATGTAGGGTTTGTCCTCAGAGAAACCCTGGATGAAGAATGATGAAAGGTTCCACAGCCACGAGTGCTTGTAACTCTGTGACTCGCCTTGCAGAGGTTATTGCTAGGAGCAGAGCTGTTTTCCAGGATAAGAATTTTATATCTGCTGTTGATGCTGGCTCAAAAGGAGGCAGTGTGAGTTTTTCCAGAACATAATTGAGGTCCCAGGCCGGAATTGGTGCTCTCCTTGGAGGCCTAATGTTTTTGGCCCCTCTGAGGTACTGCCTTATTAAAGGATGAGAAAAGATAGGTGGTTCCGCATTGTAATGGGCTGTAATGGCAGAGGCATGAATCTTAATTGATGAGAAAGAAAGCCCTTTGTTCAGCATCTCAGTTAGGTATTGTAAAGTCTGAGGGATATTTGGTACACACGTGTCAATGCCTTGTTCCTGGTTCCAAGCACAGAATCTCTTCCATTTCTCTGCATAAGATTTTCTGGTACTGGGCCTCCTGGCCTCCAAGATAACATCCAAAACAGCTTTTGAAAGAGGAGTGTTCTGAATGGCTACATTATCCGCCATGCTGCCAGATTTAAGGTCCTGAGTTGGCTGTGCAGGATCTGATTGTTTTGTTGGGTCAGCAAGTGAGAAGTTTGAGGCAATATCCATGCTGGACCTTGAGACAGGCTCTTTAGGACTGGGTACAAGTGCTGGCATGGCCAGTGTGGTGCAATCAGTTTCATTTTTGGCTTCTCTTGCCTGACCTTTAGGAGTACCCTGGGTAGAGAGGCAGTGGAGGAAAGGCATATACTGTTAGATTTTTCCAGCTGAAGGATAGGGCGTCCACTTTCCATGCTTGCTTGTGATAAATCCTTGTGCAAAATCTCTGCAATTGGCAGTTGTGAGGGGAGGCAAACAGATCTATGTCTGGGCATCCCCATTTCCTTATTACCATGCTGAAGACTTGTGGATCCAGTTTCCATTCATGGGGATTCATGAGGTTTCTGCTTAGTTCATCTGCCAGAGTATTTGTTTTTCCTGGCAGGAATTGTGCTTGCAGGTGAACTTGAAAAGCCAATGTTGTGTCCCATAAGGTCAGTGATTGTCTGCAGAGGGGGTATGAATGTGTAACTCTCTGCTTGTTTATGTACCACATGACCGTAGTGTTGTCTGTCTTTATCAGTAACTGTCCTGGATGAAGCAGGTCCTTGAAAGCTGTCAGGGCATTTTGAACAGCTAGCATCTCTTTTTGATTGATGTGAAGATGCATCTGGTTGGCAGGCCATGTGCCCTAAATACATTTTCCTGCCATATGGGCCCCCCAGGCATAATCTGATGCATCCGTTGTCAGTGTCTGTCTGGCTGTGGGTAGACTGAATGGCAGACCCATGTTGTAGTGACAGGCTTCTGCCCACCATCGAAACTCCTGTTGCAGGCAGGGAATGAGTGCAATTACTGTCTCCGGGCTGTGGCAATGCTGAGTCCAAACACTTTTTAGATATCACTGTAGTTTCCTCATATGCAGTCTGGCATATGGAATTAGTAGAATGCAGGATGTCATGAAACCCAAGGCCTGCAGGATTTTCCTTGCAGATAAGTGGGTTTTTGTTGCCAATTTCTTGAAGTAAGTAGTCAGATGCTTTTGTTTGTCTGGCGTGAGATAAGCCATCTGGGCAGTTGTATTTAAGCTTGCACCCAGGAATATTATCTCTTGAGAGGGCACTTGTTTTGATTTCTTTTCGTTTACTGTGATACCCTAGGCCAACTAGTAATCTTTTTACAAACACCAGATGCTTTAGAAGAATATCTTTGTTCTCTGCTTGAATTAGGCAGTTGTCCAAGTAGGGATATATTTGAATTCCTTTTTGTCTGCAAAACGCAATTACTGGTGCCAGGCATTTTGTGAAGACCCTGGGCGCAGTAGATAAGCCAAAGGGCAGTGCAGAGAATTGGTAATGCATTGAGCCAGCTATGAATCTCAGGTATCTTCTGCAAGATTGTCTGATTGGGACATGCAGGTATGCCTCTTTTAGGTCCAAAGTTACGAGCCAAACCTTCTTGCCCAGCATGGACAGTAGCTGCTGTAGAGTCAACATCTTGAATTTTGGAACTTCCAGAAATGTATTTAGTATAGACAGGTCCAGTATCGGTCTCCAGGTTTTGTCCTTTTTGGGTACTAGGAAAAATCTGGAGTAAAATCCTTGTCCCTGCTCTTGTTGTGGTACTTGCTGAATGGCCCTCATGTCCATGAGGGCTGTAATTTGTTTTTGTGCCATTGATTGTGTGGCAGGTCGAGCATACCTTTTGACCTTGGTAGAGTGTGAAAATGGAACCTGTAGCTTTGGGACACTATGTTCAGGACCCATTTGTCTTGGGTAACCATTTGCCAATTTGATGAAAAAAGTGCTAGTTTTCCCCTTAAGGGGGCTGCCAAAAGAAAAATGCCTGGATGTGGTAGAGGAAAGTCATTGGGACTGTTTCCTGTAAGGCTGTGATTTGTATTCTCCGCTTTTGGAGGTAGGAGCACCCCATTGTTTAGGCCTGTATGAGCCTTGGAGCTGAGATCTGCCTCTGGGATGCCTGTATCTGTCTCTTTGTGGCCTGTCTGACACGGGAAAGGAGCAATTTTTAGAAGGCCAGTTCCTGCTAAACCTGGGTGGTTGTTTCTGTAAGAAAGCCTTGACTGTCTGCATGGATTTTGGTTTATCCTCCATTTTTTCACCTCTTCTGCTTTAGTACCAAACAAAGTATCATGCTGTAATGGTGCACCTAATAATTTTGCTTTAACATGATCAGGCAGATTCTGTTCCTTTAACCAAGCATGCCTTCTAATAACAGAACCTGTAACAGCGGCCCTGCATGAGGCCTCCAGTGAATCATAACCACATTGCAAAGTATGCTTTCCCACTTGTTCAGCTGCATGCAATAAATCCTGTAATTCCTTGTTTTCTGAACATTCAGTATTTGTCAACAATTTCTGTTTAAGCAGTGACATTAAATATTGCTGATATTTAAGCATATGAAACTGACAATTTAAAGCCCTTACAGCCAGGGTAGCAGAAGTGTAGACTTTTTCCCCCATCTGTCTAGAGCCCTAGAATCCCTATCAGAGGGGACAGGGTTTTTTGCAGTGGAAGCTTTGACCCCTCTGGGACCCTGAGATATAGTTTATGGGTCGGCAGTGGGGTTTTTATATAGGAATTTATGAGAATCCGGGACCCTGTAGTATCTTGTCTGGCTTAGCAGGTGCAGGGGGTAGAGAGTCAGAGGACAGGCCGGACTCTGAAAATACAATGTCTAGAACAGGTGGAATACCAAGGGGTCTGTGCTGAGGAAGTAGTAGAAAGTCCAGGAGCCTTTTCTTTTATTCAGAATAATCTTGGCTCTCCCAGTGGAAATGCTCCCTCATGCTATGTAGGGCTTCCCCAAAAGAATAATCCTCAGGAGGAGAGGCTGAAGGAATGGATTCTTCAGCATCAGAATCCTAGCATGGAGTAATCCTGTTCAGAAGAGGAGTCAGAGGAAATAGAAACCTGATCAGAAGAATCATACTCTGTCTCCTGCCTAGGCCTCTTATCAGGAGGGGGATGGGAGCCCCTGATCAAAGTAATTAGGTCTTCGGCCATTTTGAGCATCTGTTGTTTACGCATGGAAGTCTGAGCAGGAGAATGCTGTACTTGTTTCTTTGTCTTTAGAGCTGCTTTAGTCTTTGTCTTTGCAGCTGAAGATGGCTTAATATATAGTTGTGTAGGTCTGAAGACACCCTCAGAAGCCGATGCCTGCTCAGTGGCTCCGGACCCATCTGAGGGAATGATTTCAGAGTGTCCAATACCATGAGTATCCAGAGGTCCAGTCGGCTCCACATGGGAGTCGGAAGCGGCCTGCGGCTCTGAGGTAGCAGGCGCCAGGGGCTGCGAAAGCACCTCACTGAGAAACGGCGACTGGCCTAGCAGAGGCCTCGTCGTCAGTTTTGGACCTCGGATGCCTATCCTTTTCCTTGTCCTTGCGTTTTTTGTAAACTCCGGTTGTCGGCTGGTCCGACGGCATTATATAATTAAATCTTCGGCCAAAGTAATGAAATGCAAAATTGAACTGACGCTTAATAGTGCGTTGGTTAAATCTAGCACAAAACCGATAGCTAGCAACGTTGTGATCAGGGCCTGGACAAGGAATACAGTAAGAGTGAAAATCCTTATGAGGTATTTGCTTCCCACAAGAAATACAATTGTTAACTTTTTCTGACATCGGTCTGGAGCAAGAAAAAAGTTTCCCCAACGGGGTACTTAGCTTTAATGAAGACTTCGGATCTGAAATTCAGATTTGAATATCTCAAGAGTCGGCCGACCGGCACTTGCAAACTGCTTTTGCTTCGGGCACCGCGCGGGAAGAAAGACTGAAGAAAATGGTGTCGGCCTCATCTTTTATACCCCTGGCGCACTGACGTCAGGGAAGAGGTGACAGCAACCGACGCCGGACCTAGACTTTGGAATTCTGGCCGACTGAGGGTAGCCTGCCAGCAGGATAACCCAAGAGTAATGACTGCAACAGTGAAACACGATGAACAGCAGACTTTCTGGGAGCAGGTGGCTGACCGTCAGGCAAATTGCTGGCTGCCAAAAAGCATCCTCTAAAGCTGGCAACACAGGTGGAATAGATGCAGGTTGCGGAAAAAGCACCTGTAACAAATCATACCTTTGCTGAGATTCTGGAATTTATTTTTGCACCCAATGAAAAGATGCCTTTATTTTGGGCAACGGTATCTTGTCTGAATTGGGAGCACTTCCTGCCTACATCTTTTAAACAAAAGAATCTAGCTATTAAGTATATCTACATTAGATTAAACCTCTGTCATGAAACAGTTAACTAGCCAAGTAGGCCCAAGCAGTAAATACATAACTACAGTTGGAGTGTGGCTTTAACTTTGCAGGCCAGGGTATCTAGTTTAAACTGGTATGTTACAGATCTGCTTATTGACTGGACTGGTTTTGGTTCCTTAATTCTATTTATTATTAAGTTTTACCTACTGTTGGTTATTGTAGCATGTCTGCTTTCGGTGTACTTCCTGGTTACATCTTTAAACAAAGGAATCTAGCTAGGAAGTATCTCAACAACAGATAAGTGAATCTCTTATTGTATTTTCATCAGCAATCCTTCCCTTTTGTTACATGGACTTTAAAGAGCCACTGTCTCAATCCCCCCCTTATGATAATCTGACTACCAAAGACCCCCCCCATTCACTGCTATTCTCAATTTTGTAAGCTATTTAAATGCTTCTCTCTTCCCATTGTTTTCCATAGCTCCAAATACTGTGTACCCACCCATCCAACCAGTATTGCTACTAAGAAATTTATTTTATTATAAATTGTCTCTGATGCATTTTAAACTGTTAGGCATTGCTGTACACTTGTAGTGCCTTATTTCGCCTTGCTGATGGTTCACCTTGCCTTAGGTCGCCTTATTAGCAGTAAGTAGCTAGCTGTTTAAATTACTGGGATACATTCTTGTTTGCTTTTTCCATTAAGATGACTCGGTTTATTTACCTAGTGGAAGTAGGTGGTAGCCTGATCTTTCCAAAGTGGGAAATACAAAGGAAGGTCTCTGGGGGTAGTCATTTACTGGTCGGAGGGATTATTAGCCATTATTCTGCGTTTTTCATGCCTGTAGAAATTAAGAGTGTTCGCACAGCTCGTAGCTTATTTCCACAGAATTCCGCAATGTGTAACATCCTTGCAGTGTTTCAGAAAATATTTTCTTACATCTAGTGCCATCCAGGCAGAGCTAGTCCTTTTTTTCCCAAAAAACTGCACTTATTTTAAAGTTATTTAGTGAACTGTTATTGATTCATTGAATTATTTACTGCTTTTTTTTGTACTTTAAACTGTTTGACATTGCTGTAGACTAGCAGTGCCTTATTTTGCCTTCTTCAATTTATTTTCTTAGATTGTCCTTGATTCTGAGAGGACCATACTTTCTTTAAACCTTTCTGCCACTTTTTTTTTTCTTTTGAAATTTTGCTTACCTGTGTTTTGTGTTTTCTGAAAAGAGGAATCTGAACTGGAAGAATTATATTTTAGAAAGGAGGGATGAAAATCTGTGCACCCCCAAACTATCTTTCCCCTTGCATCAAAACCTTGTCTTAAATCGTCTATCTAGCGGTTTAAATTACTGGAATATATTTTTTTGTGCTTTTTTCATTAAGAGGACTGAGTTTATTTACCTAGTGGTAGCCTGGTCTATATAAGTTGGGAAAAACACAGGAAGGACTATGAGTGTAGTCATCTATTGGCCAAAGGGCTTATTAGCCATTTTTCTGTGTTTTTAGTGACTGTATAAATTGGTGCAATTGCACAGAGCTGCTCATCACGCAGTGGCAATTTGCAAGTACCCTGTACAGTAGAAGCCACTCAGAAAGTAAAATTTTCCTATAGAACTATCTCTGAAACCATACCCAGTAACTCAGGGACTGTAGAGAAACTACTTTGCACAATGAGAAGCACACAGCAAGTAGTTTGCACATAGGTTCATAGGTAGGTACTAGGCTATCGGCCCAAGGGCCTACTTAAGCCTAGCCAACAAGGTTCCCTGGTTTACGCCACCCAAGAAAGTTATTTTCCTGTGCCACTGTCGAGCAAACACAGAAGTGATCCCCGGGGTGTATTTCTTATTTCCCATCCACTCATCAAGATTTTTCTTGAAGAGTGCTAATGAAGAACTTTGCTTGACATAGATGGGTAGCCTGTTCCAGAGTATGGGAAGTCTCTGGGACAGGAATCTATCCCTCCAGCATGTCCTGTTTATTGCGGTGATAAGGTTTAGGTCCCTACAGCGTGTAGCTCGGAAGGATTGGGATTTCTTTAGGTGTAGCATGTCCAACAGCTCTGGGTTTGACATAGCTTTATATGTTAGGCAGAGATCACCTTGGAGTAGGTGATATGCTATGGAGTAAAGCTGGAGTTTTTTGAGGTGGTCAGTGTAGGGCATTTTTCTTGAGGCCAGTAATCCTCTTTGTGAGGTACTTCTGTGGCTTTTTCAGCTGCTGCAGATGTCTTTTGAGATACATTCCAAAAGGAGTGTTGTACTCTATATAATGGGTCTAATGAGTGTTGAGTAGAGGGGAACAAAGACCTCTTTTTTCCTGGATGAGAACCCTTTTATGATGAGGTGTGCCACGTAGAAGGACTTCCTGACTACTGTGGCAATGTGACTATCAAAGGAGAGACTACTGTTCACACCTGGGTCCCAAGGTCTCTTATCACACATTCGGTGTTAAGTAGATTGCTGCCTATGTGGTAGTTCATGGGTACAGAGTTTTTACCAAAGGGGATGACACTGCACCTTTTGGCACTAAGCTTGAGGCTATGGCTCTGAAACCAGGCATCTGTCTCAGCGAGGTCCTTCTGTAGGATGTCCACATCATCTGGGGACTTGACTATGGCTCCTAGTTTGCAGTGATCTGCAAACTTCGTTAGCCAGAGGCCTTATGTGTTAGCCTGTATTTCAGAGAAGTAGATACCAAACAGGAGAGGTCCCAGGATGGAAAGTACAGTTTTGCACCTACCATAAATGTAGATGTCCGATAGACATGCAACTGCAGTCATAACATGTGGGTTGTCCTGCCTCAGGTAGCCCTCGGTCAGCCGGATACCAAAGTCTGGGTCCGACGTCGGCTGATGTCGCATTTCTCTCCGACGTCAGAGCGGCTGGAGTACATAAGCATCAGCCGACGCCATTTTCTTCAGTGTTTCTTGCCCCAGATGCCAGGTGCCCTCCAAAAAAGGCTGTAATCAAATTGGAAGACAAAAACAGGATTCCAAACAAATAAATGAGCAATAAAACAAATACTCCATAACAGATATCCCCAGTTAAGAAGTAAGAGGGATAGGAGTGGACCCTAGGCATAGAGGGGTATGGAGGGAGGGAAAATCCGACTGCAGTTGCATGTCTATCGGACATCTACATTTATGGTAGGTACAAAACTGTACTATGTCCTTCAAGAATGCAACTGCAGTCATAACATGTGGGTAGAATACCATAGCTTAGCTGGGGGAGGAGGAATGCTCTACGAAAAAGATGGTGTGGCAATCAAACCCTGCAGGACTGCCGAAGCAAAGCCTGCTCTAGATCTGGAGTATAGAGGGAGATTGGAGTGTTTGGAGAATGTATGCACGGAGCTCCATGTAGCAGCTTCTAGAATGTCCTTGGTAGGCACCCCTCTTAAGAATGCTGTAGAGGTGGCTGTAGCTCTGGTGGAATGTGGTCTGACATTGGCTGGAACAGTCTTTCCATGAAAGGAATAACAGAATCTGATGCAATGTCCAATCCATTTAGAAATAGTCTGTTTTGAAATTGCTTTTCCTTGGACTGCAGGGGCGTAGGCTACAAAAAGTTGTTCAGATTTCCTACTGGCCTTGGTTCTGTCCAGGTAGTATCGAAGTTGTCTGTGAATGTCCAAGGTATGCAACAGTCTTTCCCCCTTGTTCTCAGGATTGGGGAAGAAAGCAGGCAGATGAATGGCTTGATTTAAAGAAACCCTAGATACCACCTTTGGCATAAAAGTAGGGTTGGTCCTTAATGAGAGCCTGTCTCTGTGAGAAATAATAAAGGGTGGTATTGCCATTAGGGCCTGTAGCTCCGAAACCCTTCTTGCTGAGGTAATTGCCAACAGGAAAGCTGTCTTCCATGAGAGAAATTGCAAGTCAACTGAAGCTGCTGGCTCAAATGGAGGTAGGGTCAGTTTTTCTAAGACAAAATTGAGGTCCCAGGCTGGCACTGGGGCCTTTCTTGGTGGCTTAATGTTCTTGATTTCCCTGAGGAATTGCCTTAGTAAGGGGTGAGAAAAAACAGGAGGATCAGTGTTGTATCTAGCTGAAATAGTAGATGCATGTATCTTTATGGAGGAATATGAGAGGCCATTCTTTAACATATCTGCCAAATATTCCAAGATGAGTGGGATGTTCAACAGTGATGCATCATGTCCCTTGCTGGTATTCCAAATGCTGAATCTTTTCCACTTTGCTAAGTAAACCTTTCTGGTGGATGGTCTTCGAGCCTCTGTTAGTATCCGCTGAACTTCCTTGGAGAGAGATAAGCTGAAGTTATTTATGGGATCTCCCAGGCTGTTAGCTGCAGTGTCTGAAGATTTGGATGAAGTGTTTCAAAATTGTGGTGAGTCAAAAGTAGAGGCCACTTGGGAAGGGCCCACCTCCTGGTGTGACATATGCTCCGTAGTAGTGGGTACCAGTGTTGTCTTGGCCAGTCCGGAGCTATTATGATTCCCTTGGGTTTCTCTGCTTTGATCTTTAGTAATACTGAGGTCATCAGTGGCAGAGGTGGGAATGCATAGATTGCTAGGGAGTTCCAGTTGAATGAGAGGGCATCTATTTTCCAAGCTTTTGGATGGTATGTCCTTGTGCAGAATTTTGGTAGAAGATGGTTGAGGTGAGAGGCAAATAGGTCCACTTCTGGCTTGCCCCATGTCGAAGAGAGTTGTCTGAAGGCCTTCGGATGTAACCTCCACTCGTGTGGATCTGTGAAATTCCTGCTTAGGCTGTCCGCCAACACATTGTCTTTTCCTGGAACAAACTGGGATTGTAACTGGATGTTTAGGCTCAGTGATTTCTCCCAAAGCTGCATTGTCAGTCTGCAAAGGGGGTAAGAGTGGGTGCCCCCTTGCTTGTTTATGTACCACATCACAGTGGTTGTTGTCTGTCCGTATCATTAAATGGCCTTGCTGGAGTTGGTGTTGAAAGGCCTCGATGGCATGCATTACTGCCAGCATTTCCTTTTGGTTTATATGCAGATGTGCTTCCTTTGGAGACCATTGTCCTTGTATACACCTGCCTTCCATATGCGCCCCCCATCCAAGGTCTGAAGCGTCTGTAGTCATGGTCTGTGTTATCTGTGTTTTTTTGAATGACATACCTGTGTTTGCCTGGCTCACCGAGGCCCACCATAGAAATTCCTTTTGTAGGCATGGAATGAGTGGTATGATTGTCTCCAAGTTGTTGCTGTGTTGAGACCAAATGCTTTTTAGGTACCATTGAAGCTTTCTCATGTGTAGTCTTGCTAATGGAACCAGGAGAATGCAGGATGCCATGTAACCCAGGGCCTGTAGGAATCTCCTTGCAGTCATCTGGGTGAGTTTTGCTAAACCTTTGAAGTAATGAATTAACTTCTCTTGCTTGTCTTCTGTCAGGTAATCCATCTGAGAGGCTGTGTCTAGTTTGGCTCCTAAGAAGATTATTTGCTGGGATGGCTGCAGTCTTGACTTTTGGAAGTTGACTGTGTATCCCAGAGCTTGAAGTAATCGTATGACATAATCCAGGTTTTTTGTCAACATCAATTTGTCGTCCGCTTGTATGAGGCAGTCGTCCAGGTACGGGTAAATTTGTATTCCCTGGAGCCTGCAATGAGCAATTACTGAAGCCAGGCATTTTGTAAATACTCTGGGCAGTAGATAAGCCAAATGGCAATGCTGAGAATTGATAATGCTCTGGCCCTGCAAGAAATCTGAGGTATCTTCTGCAGCTGTGTCTGATAGGGACATGCAGGTATGCCTCCTTGAGGTCCAGAGTAATCAGCCACGACCCCTTGCCCAGCATGGGAAGGAGTTGCTGTAGAGTCAGCATTTTGAACTTTGGTAATATGAGAAAGGTGTTTAATGCGGACAAGTCCAGTATTGGTCTCCATTGAGATTCTTTTCTTGGAACAAGGAACAGTCTTGAGTAAAACCCCTGGCCTTGTTCTTGTTGTGGAACTCTTTCTATTGCTTTCATCCGAGTCAGCAGAGTGATTTGCTTGATAGCCTCTGCCCTCTGATTTTGTGGCAGGTTTGGCATGCCTTGTTTTCTTGGTAAGGTATGAAAATGAAACCTGTACCCTCTGTCTATAATGTCCAAAATCCATTTGTCCTTTGTCAGTCTTTGCCAGTTTTCTGCAAACAGAGATAATTTCCCACCCAAGGGAGCTTCTAGTTGTTCCCTGGTAGGCGGTAGTAGAGGAAAGTCATTGAGATTGTGGTTGTGGGGCAGGTGAAACCCCTGCATCACTTCTTTGGTTTCCTGGCTGCCATTGTCGTCCCCTGTAAGGGCCTCTGTATTGGCCTCTTCCTCGGCCACGTCTGTTCTTACCTCTTTGAAACTTTTCTGGATTAGGAAAGGACCAGTTTTTTGAAGGCCAATTCCTACTGAATCTGGGGGGTTGAACCTGGAGGAAATCCTTCACAGTCTGAACTGATTTTGCTTTTTCTTCGATGGTCTTTAACACATCCTTAGCATTTGTACCAAAAAGCTTGTTCTTTTCCAAAGGTGCATCCAGAAGTTTTGCTTTTACATGATCTGGTAGAGGTTGATCTTTTAACCAAGCATGTCTATGAATGACTGCCCCTGTCATAGCTGCCCTACATGAAGCTTCCAGTGCATCATATCCACACTGCAGGAAGTGATTGCTTACTTGCTGAGTGTTATGTACAGCTTCCTGCAAAGTCTTCCTGTCTAAAGGATCAGGAGTGGCTAGTGTTTTTTGTAAATCTTCTAACAGATAATCCTGATATTGCAACATATGGAAAAGGCAATTTAAAGCTCTCATAGATAAGGTAGTGGATGTGTAAACCTTTGTGCCCCATCTCTCTAATGACCTAGCTTCCCTGTTGGAGGGCAAAGGATTTTTTGAGGTGGAGGCTGAAACTCCTTTAGGCCCCTGAGAAATAGTTTCCAAATCAGCAGTGTGGGCCCTGAATAAATGGGAATGAGTTTCAGGGACCCTGTAATACCTGTCTGGCTTGGTTGGAGCAGGAGGAAGAGAATCAGGGGTAGCACTAGAGTCAGAGTACAAATCATCCAGAACATCAAGTACAGGAGGAATAGCTAAGGGCCTGTGCTGAGGCTTCTTAAGGAAAGTCCTAAGGCGTTTCCTAGAATCAGAATATTCCTGACCTTGCCACTTGAAATGTTCCCTCATGGTGTGCAGAACTTCCCCAAAGGAAATATCCTCAGGAGGGGAGGCCGAGGGGATGGAATCTTCTGCATCTGAGTCCTCATAGGTCTGGAAGAGCTCTTCCTGGCTATCAGAGTGGACAGAGCCCTCAGAATCTTCATCTGAAGGAGTAGGGTCAGAGGGTTCAACCCGGGGCCTTTTATCAGGAGGAGGCTGGGATCCTCTCTCAGGATGGGCCTGTGAACCTCTAATCATGGAAATCAAACCAGCAGCCATGGACATAATTTGTGTCTCTGGAGTCGGCTGAGGTAAGGATTTAGAACTAATATGCTTTGTTTTGCTGGCTGCCTTAGCCCTAGTGTAGGCCTTAATAGACATGGCCATAGGGGGCCTGGCAGCTCCACGTGCAGGAGTGACCTTGTCTACAGCAATGGTCTCGGGCATTTCCTCGGTTTCGATATCCGGAGGAAAATCTATAACTGGCGTCGGAGTAATGTCTGGAATCTGAGTCGTCGGTAATGCGGTGTCTTCGGTTCGGAGCGGTGTAGAGACTGTCTCAGAGGGAACCGGAGCACTCGCGCTAGGTTTTGGCGTGGAGTCGGTGGTAGACGCGGGCTGAGGATGTCGGTCCCGGTCTTTTCGCTTTTTGGGCGTTTGCGATGTCGGAAGATCCGACGGCATGGTGTAAGCAAAATTATCGCCAAAAAAATCTTCAGCGAACTCCACCCGGCACCTGAGAGTGCGCTTGTTGAAGCGAGCACAGGCTACACAGGCCGAGACGTCGTGGTCTGGGCCCAGGCAAGGGAGACAGTAAGAGTGAAAATCCTTATGAGGTATTTGTTTACCACAAGAAAGACAATTGTTAACTTTTTCAGTAATTTCTGACATCGGCTGAGGCAAGAAAAGGTCCCCAACGGGGTACTTAGCTTTTTTGATGACTTCGGTATCGTAGAATATAGGAGCTGACCGACCGGCACTTACGAACTGCTTCTGCTTCGGGCACCGCGCGGCAAGAAAGACTGAAGAAAATGGCGTCAGCTGATGCTTATGTACTCCAGCTGCTCTGACGTCGGAGAGAAATGCAACATCAGCCGACGTCAGACCCAGACTTTGGAATCCGGCCGACCGAGGGCTGCCTGAGGCAGGACAACCCACATGTTATGACTGCAGTTGCATTCTTGAAGGACATCCCTGTGGTACTCCACTTGTTACTGCTTTGAGGTCAGATTTGGAGTCTGAAACTTTTACAGTGTCGGTTCTGTCAGTGAGCCAGTTGACAACCCATCTTGTGATGTAGGGATTTATACCTAGTTTAGTGAGTTTAGCTATAATTCCAGAAAGGGGGATGGTGTTGAAAGCCTTGGCGAGGTCAAGATAGGCTGTGTGAACCACCTTACCCTCATCTACGGCTTTGGTGACTGCCTCAAAGAAGTCGATCAGGTTCAGGAGGCATAAGCTGCCTTTCACAAACCCGAAATGGGTGGGATCCAGAGCTTGGAGGTTACCAATGTCTTTGTTTATGAGTTCCATGATGATACATTCCATGGCCTTGCAGACTAGGCTCGTCAGGCTAATAGGTCGATAGTTCCCAGGATCAGTGGTGGCTCCCCCTTTGTGGAGCTTGATAACTGCTGGTGTGCACCATTCAGTGGGCACAAAGCCTGATGCGAGGCTATTACTGAACATGGTGCTTAAGTGGGGAGCCAGTTCGTTCTGAAGTTCGTGTAAAACGCAGCCTGGGATGTTGTCCTGTCCCATGGATACTGCGTTTTTGGCTTTAGAGAGTGCAGTTTTTACCTGCGTAGTTGTGATTACAGGAACTCTGCATTCTTCCTGTATAGATATGGGTCATTTAGGGGGTGAGGGGGGGTAAAGTTAGCACTGAACCTATCTGCCTGGATGTTGGCAATATCAGTTGGTTCTGTAATTTTCGTGCCTTTGTGCTGTAACTCAGCAGATCTGGGTGTTGCCATCAAGATTCTTGACATAGCTATAGAATACTTTGCGGTTGTCCTTAGAATTAGTTTCGATTTTGTTTTCGTAGATAGCTTTGAAGGATCTTATAAGGGATCTCAGCGTCTTACTGAGGCTGACCAGGGAGTTCCTCCACTCATGGGATTTTACTCACTTTTGCAACAGTTTTTTCCTTCTGTTGTACAGTTCGTTTATGGCAGGGGACCACCAGATTAGCTACCTTTTTTTGTAGGATAGCGTCTTGGTTCTGTTTGGGATAGCACGATCCATGCACTTGTGTAAGTGCTTACAGAGTGCATTTGCACAGGATTCAGCAGTTGTAACTGTATTGTCCATCTGCATGGGTGTCATGAAGTTCACCACTTCTGTCTTAAGAAGCATGAAGATGGCTTTGGAGAAATTTTTTTACTGTGGTTTCCTTAATGGGAGGTGGGGGCGGGATGTGGATATCAAGGGTGATTAGCTTATGGTCGGATCGGACCAACGAGGAGTTGACTTCAGGTGTTGAACACCGGTCACTCAAGTTGGTAATGACCAGGTCTAGGATATTGTTGCCCCTGGTGAGGGTGTGGATAAGTTGATCTAGGGCATTGGAGTTTATGAATTCCAGAAAGCGTTGAGCTAAGGAGTTGGTACACGAGTAGTTTTCCCAGTTAATGGTGGGGTAGTTGAAGTCACCCATTATTAGGGTGTTTGGTTGAACTTTTAGTTATGTACTTACCATAACATTAGATGTTTGGGATCCATCTCGCCTACATTCTGTACTGATGGGCTCGGAGCCGATCCTCGGCTCCGACTCGGCACGCTATGCTATAGAGCGAAGCCTCTTATTGGCTGAGCTATTCTCTATCCCAGGATGCACCACCACTACTTCCCCAGATCTTGTTTGTCTGCACTCATGTACACACACATAACTGTTTATATAACATTGCCAGATGTTTCAAGATGAAACAATAGAATTCGGACCGTCCAATCTCTTCTGATCTCCAAGGCAGGGGGAAGGAGGGTGGGTTATTAGGAATGTAGGCGAGATGGATCCCAAACATCTAAAGTTATGGTAAGTACATAACTAAAAGATGTTATGTGATCCTATCTCGCCTACATTCTGTACTGATGGGACAGCGTCCCTAGCACCTAATTCCTGGGTGGCTCACTGGAAAACACTCCTGAGCACTGTGGAACCAAATGAAGCTCGCCCCCGAGATGCCACATCCAATTTGTAGTGGGAAATGAAGGTGTGCGGGGAAGACCACGTAGCCGCAGCACAAATGTCACTAATGGCAAGCTTAGAATGGAATGCTATTGAAGTAGCCATAGCTCTAGTAGAGTGAGCTTTGACAGAGGTTGTAAGCTCTTTATTAGAAGAGGAATAAGCCTGACTAATACAGTCCCTGATCCATTTGGCAATAGTGACCTTTGTGACGGCTTTGCCCAATTTATTATCCGAAAAGGACACAAACAATTGATCTGTTTTCCGTGTTTGTTGGGTCCTGTCTAAATAAAAACGCAATTGCCTGTGAACATCCAATGTATGGAAGATGTATTCCGCTTTGTTTGAGTACTTTGGAAAGAAAACTGGAAGTTCTAATGACTGTTGCAGGCAAAAACTGGAACAAACTTTAGGGACAAAGGATGGATTAGGCCTGAGGGATACTCTATCTTTGTGAAAAAACAGGTACGGAGGTTTTACAGATAGAGCTTGAAGCTCTGAAACCCTTCTGGCAGAAGTAATCGCGACCAGAAAGGCAGTTTTCCAAGAAAGAAGTTTCAAATCACAGGTTGCTGCCGGTTCGAAGGGGGAGGAGGTTAAGGCACGTAATACCACATCGAGATCCCATGGAGGAGCAGGATGAGAAATCGGAGGTTGTAAAAGCGCAGCACCTTTCATGAAGGTTTTACACAATCTGTTGCTCATTAAAGGTGGGTTTATAGATTCATGAAAATTGGAAATAGCTGCCAACTGGACCTTGATGGTAGAGACTGAAGAACCTTGATTGAATAGGGAAGTGAGAAATTTCAGGACTTCTGACACCGGAACAGTGATGGGATCTAGACCCCGGAGTTGAGCCCAAATAGCAAATCTCTTCCATTTGCTAGTATACAATTTCTTAGTGGCAGACTTGTGGGCCGAGGATAAGATACGTATGACTTCCGGGTCTAAAGTATGATTCTTGACTATAGTCGGAAGAGGAGGAGCCAAGCTGTTAACTTCAAAGTGTGAAGGGACTGGTGGAGTTGTCCCGACTGATGAATTAATAGGTCTGGGATCTGATCCAGGAACCATGGTCCATCCAGTGCATATTTCCGAAGATAGGAGAACCATACCTGATGAGGCCAGTAAGGGGCAACTAAAATCATTTTGCTCCCCAAGTGAGATGCCTTTTGGATCACTCTGGGAAGGAGGGGAACTGGGGAGAAGGCGTATAGCAAGCCGGTGGGCCAAGGATGGGCTAATGCGTCCATAGGACTCTCCCCCGGAGCTGGAGTGAGAGAGAAGAACTTTCTGCACTTCACGTTCAGTGGGGTTGCGAAGAGGTCGCAACAAGGAGTTCCCCATCTGCTGAAGATCCGAGTTGTCACTGCATCGTTCAGAGACCACTCGTGAGGAGAGAGAATAGTTCTGCTTAGTCTGTCGGCTATCACGTTGGACTTGCCAGGGATATGAGTCGCTACCAGAAAACGTCTGGTCGCCACTGCCCATTCCCAAACTCTCATGGCCTCTCTGCAAAGGGGGTAGGATCTGGTCCCTCCCTGCTTGTTCAGATACCAGACTACTGACATGTTGTCGGAGTGAATGGCAATTACGCCCTGAGGGAGGTAATCGTGGAGGGCTTATAGAGACAGAAACACCGCCCTCATTTCTAAAATGATGATATGAAGGAGACTCTCTTCTGAATATCATTTGCCTTGGACTGACCTGCCCAGGTAATGCCCCCCCCCCAATCTGGGAGGCGTCCGTCGTCAATGTGGCCATAGGAGGAGGTGGAACAAAGGGTCGTCCCTGATCCAGATTGGAGGGCACCAGCGAAGGTCCCGTTTGCAGGTTTCCGTGATCCGTATGAGGTGACTGAGAGGGAGATCCTAAAAGGACCACTGTGTCGATAGGAGCCACTGGAGAATTCTCATATGCAATCTTGCTAAGGGGACTAGAAGAACAGTGGCCGACATAGAGCCTAATAGCTGCAGGACCATCCTGGCTGGAGCTTTGGATCTGAGAAGCAAGGCTCGGACTTGAGCCTGTATAGTCTGTATCCTTTCTGTAGGAAGATAGACCCGCATTTGGTTTGAGTCTATCTCTACTCCGATGAACCTTATGCGCTGAGATGGCAGCAACACAGACTTTGGCCAACTGAAGGTGATTCCAAGGGAAGTGCCTAGTGATATGGTGGCTTGTAGGTTCTGCAATAGTAGACGCCTGGAGGTGGCAGTTAGGAGCCAGTCGTCCAGATACGGAAACACCTGGAATCCTAGACTCCTCAGGTGAGCAGTCACGACCGCCAAACATTTGGTGAACACCCTGGGGCTGTGGTGAGACCAAAGGGCAGTGCAGAACTGAAAATGACTGTCTCCCAGGCTGAAGCGCAATGTCTCCTGGACGCCTGATCTATCAGGATGTGATAATAGGCGTCCTTGAGATCTATGGAGCACATCCAAACACCTTTCTCCAGCAGTGGGAGAATGGATTGTAAGGTGACCATTCGGAACTTGGACTTTTTGACTGATCGATTTAGGATGCTGAGATCCAAAATGGGCCTCAAGTCCCGGTCTTTTGGCACCAAAATGAATCTTGAGTAAGTCCCTAATCCGATCTGGTCTGCGGGGACCGGTTGGATGACTCCTTTTTGAAGCAGCTTTGAGATTTCTAAGGCTGCGATTTCCCATTGACTGGGTGGCGGGTCCGGGATTTTCTTGGACGGCGGTGGAGGGTGTGAAAAGGGGATGTTGTAACCTCCGGCGATGATTCGAAGCACCCATCGGTCCTGAGTGATACCTTCCCAGGCTTTTAGGTGCCTTGAAAAACGACCCCCGACTGGCTCCGGAGCTGCACAGTCGGGGAATTCTTCAGGGATTGTGGAAGGCTGAAGAGCCACGAAAGGACTCGCGGTCTCCAGTGTTGCGGAGGCCTCTGCCACCTCTGGGACGGCGTCTTCCAGAAAAATTTCCCCCTCCTCTGCCTCTAGAAGGGGGATCGTCCTGCTGCGAGGGATAAGACTTCTGGGATTTACGGAACCACATTTTCCCTCCTCTTTTAGCCTTGGGGTAAGGCCGAAAGGGAGTGGAAAATCGTGCCCCTACGGCAGTCAAAGTCTTACATTCTTGCTCGCAGCGGGTCAATGTGTCCTTTACCTTGGGTCCAAACAAAGAGGACCCATCAAAGGGAGCGTCGGCAAAGGAAGACTTAAAGGCTTCTGCAAAATGACACAGGCGGAGCTAGGCTTGCCTCCGTAGAGCAACACCCGTACCAGCCGCTCTACTCGCCCCCTCGGCTGCATATGAAATGAGCCTCATGGACGAGTTTGATATCGATGACAGCGTAGCCAACTGAGAGCCAACCGTCTGGGCCAGCTGCTCAGGTAGGTTACCCAAGAGGGTATCTGAAAGCTCCTTGATCAGATCCCTCTGAAACCTAGTGAAGTGCGTTAAATAGTTCAGGGACCTTAAGGTAAAGGCCGCTGAACTGAGGGTGCGCTTCCCGTACTGATCCATGCTCCTAGACTCCTTATTAGGAGGATGGACGGACGTCGAAGCCTCTGCTACATCTTGTTGGGTAGCAGATACCACCACCAGGGCATCTACAGCCACACCTTTGGTCAGAAACTCCTTCTCTGGGGGTGCTGATAAGAATTTATTTGGGCGAGCAGGCACCGGTTCCACAGAGTCTGGATGCTCCCACGCCCTTCGACAGATCAAATCTAGGAGCTCGTCGAAGGGCAGAGACACCCAGGAGGCGGAGGGCTGAGCCTCGAAGGCTTTGAGGAACACCGACTCGTTAGCGGAAGGGGGTTTGGAATGCCAGCCGCCTCGTTGTTTGAGGGCTTCCAAGATGTCTGCAAAGGAGACATCATCTGAGGACGTCTTAGGGGACCCCTCCGCATCATCAAGATCGGTGTCCGACGTGAGAGACTCATCGGGGGAGTCGACGTGCTTCCTCTTGCACAGTCTTTTCCTTGGGGGTTCCTCCGAAGAAGCTTCAGAGGGACCTCCAGGAGGGGGGGAAACCCCACTGGGGGTGACCTCAGGCCCCGGGGCTCCGCTGTCTAGCGACAGGGGGACTACCAAAGACCCAGTCTCCGTGTGTAGGGAAGGTGCCGGTGAGACCGTGGAGGTAGCCAAAGAAGATTTGGCCAAAGCACTCCTCATGGCCCTGAAGGCCGGACCGCCAGAGTCCTGGGAAGGTCCAACCCCCGTGGCCACAACCGTAGACGGTACCCCCACAGCCGACGCACCGTGAGGAAGGCTCTGAACCGAAAACATCGGTCCCGAAGCGTCCCCCCCCCGGGGCCGACCGAGGAGGTCCGTGTACCGAACTCCGACTCGAGAGCCGGGGTTGGAGTAAGGGTCGGAGCCGACCCGAAAACCTCCATCGGCTCCACCAGCACCGGCTTCAACTGTGCCGAGGCTGTTGGAGGAGGAACCAGAACTACAGGGTGGACCATCGGCTCCGAAGCCAAATGGGCTGGAGCCGAAACTAATTTCTGGAATACAGGAGACTGAAACAGTCTTAGGAGCACTCTGTTGATGTTCGAATCCGACATCTTGGAAGATCGGGAGGAGACCGACCGGGCCCGAACCGACTTCTCCATCGGCTCTGAAGGACTAGGGGACCGGCTCCGAATAGACTCGACCAGTATCGGTGCCAAGGGAGATTCCAAAACAATTTCCCTCGGTGCCGAGGACGGCTTCAGCGCCGAAGGGGAAGAGTCTGAGCCGGCAACCCTCATCGGCTCCAAAATCAGTGGAGCCGATGAAGGTGACCCGCCTCTCGAAGCACCAGCCATCGGCTCCAAAACCAGAGGAGTAGAGACTGGAGGCATCGAGGCAGACCGTTCCGCCCTCGGCTCCGAAGTCCGTGGAGCCGATGGAGAAGCCTGCCTAGATTTCTTACTTGTCGGTTCCGACGGACTGGTCGGAGCCGAGAATTTCTTTTTCTTAGCTGGAGAGGAAGAGGAAGATAAGGCCTCCTCGAAGGAGGGTTTGATAAGCCCTTTTAAGATTAATTTATTCTTCCTCTCTTGGAGGACCCTGGAGGAAAAAGCGTGACACGCTGCAAGACTCCTGTAGGTGTTTGGCTCCTAAACAGTACACGCACAAGGAGTGATCATCGGTGATGGACATTTTATAATTGCATCTCGTGCACTTTTTAAATCCTGAGGGTCTATGCTCTTTAGACATAATGCCTGTAGACTACTCACTATATCAGAGAAAAATACCAAGTATGTCACTCAGAAACAGATTTTACAACAATAAAGAAAACCTTTTCTTATATATATTTTTTTTTTTTAACGAGAGGCGAAGCCCAAGAAAGATAAACAAATAACAACTACAACTACAAATACACCAAAAAGGAGGGCCAAGAACCCTCTAACTCAAACAGGTACTTGACCTCCAAAATATAATTAGACTCACTAAAGAACTAGGGGAAGGCCCCTCTAACTTAAACTGAAACCTTTCCCTGTTCAGTCACACAAAATTACTACAAAAATTTTACAAAACACACTTATAACACAACGATAGCTGTTAAAACAGCTTTTGGGTAAAGATTACAGAATTTCCTGACAGAAAAACTCTCAGAAAAAGCATTTAGCTCAGCCAAGTTCGAGACCACGTCCTAGCTTGTAAGTGGCAAACGAGATCTGGGGAAGTAGTGGTGGTGCATCCTGGGATAGAGAATAGCTCAGCCAATAAGAGGCTTCGCTCTATAGCATAGCGTGCCGAGTCGGAGCCGAGGATCGGCTCCGAGCCCATCAGTACAGAATGTAGGCGAGATAGGATCACATAACATCACTAATATTTTCCAGTACATCAAGAAAAGAGAAGTGGGAATCTTGGGGCTCTGTAGCAAGCTACAATTTGGATTGCAGTTTTGCCCAGAGTTAGTTGCACTTTGATAACCACAGATGCATTATGCTGAGCAACTAGCCTGGAGGTGTGGATATCCTTAATGAATATGGACACACCTCCCCTTTTGGTGTTTCGGTCCAGGTTAGGTGGCCGAAAAGTGTGGTATGAGTTATAGCCTGGTAGTGCAGGGGTGCTCTCTGGAGCCTTGAACCAGGTCTCAGTCACTGCACAGATATCGATGTTCTCCATTTTAAGGAGTGCCTCGAAAGTGATTGCATTTTGAGATTTAGACTTCTAGCATTGAGTAGCATTACCCTCAGTTTTTGCTTGTCTGTTCCTGCTACGTGGTGAATTTGTTATTTAAACCTTGCCTAAAAAAGGCACTATAGGGGCAGCAAGAGCCTTAGCCTGTATCCGGAATCCCAGGGGTGACAGGTGCAGGCTATCTATCACATTCAGGAGGACTGCCTTAAAATTCAGTATTATATACTGCCTGGTCTAATCTCTAGTTACAAAATCACCCTTAGTTGCCCTCTTTTAACTCCTTGTGCTCCCACATCCTTATAGCTCACCAAATAAAAGACCTGACATCATGGGTATGCACCTTCCCAGTTTCTCCACAGCCAGTTTGGTGGACATGAGCATCTTGGGACAATGTAGCAATCGTCTCATGTTCACTCTCAATCATTTAATCTGCAAAGAAATACAAAGTATGAGAAAGATGCATTTACATAATGTCACTAGAGGCAAAGCTCTCATGTACAAGCACACAAAATAAAAATCAGGTTTTCAGTAACACACACACTACACTCACCTCACACATAGACAAACTTATGTTGAGGCACTTAAATGCAATCTTCCCAAAACCCAGACACGCACACCTCTAATAATTATCCTCCGCAAACCAAAAAACATTCAACAAAAGGAAAGTTTAACACTATACACACTGCCACAAGAGCAGCCTCAACTAAAATGTCCATAAGACAAGCCAACATACTACCCAGGTCTCTAGTCACAGGGACTCCATTGTGTGATATACTGACACCCAGGATGGACAAAGAGAAAATAACTGTCATTTACTTATCAGGAACCAGGATTCGCCAAGTTACATAAGCACTTGAGTCATTACACCACAGATAGTAGACTGACTCAGTCAAAGTCCATGGCGGTGTAAATGACATCAGAAGTACCTCTGCAAGCTATATGAAGACAGACACTGGGAAGCTCTCAGAATTTGTGTCACAGGCTGGTATGTGCCCAGCATTGAACAGCGTTTTAACTTCACCAAGGATGATGTCACACAATACAAACAAAGATGACTGACTTCAACGATTGGCTTAGTTTCTGGTGTCATTCTAAGGGGTTACAAAATATGTCAGCATGGGAGGACATAGTTAACAAACCACATTGCTTTGTCAACGATGGTCTGTACCTATCTCCTCTATGCTTTCAAATATTGGCTAAAACATGTCTGGAATGACAAACTGACAAATCTTCCAACCTAGTAAAATCAACCCAGGAAATGTAAAGGTGTTACTGCTTAATGCCAAAGGTTTAAACAAGAAACTCCAGCCCCACCAAGCTTTCCTCATCCCGAAGGTTGCAGATACATGTGCAGTTACCAAGATACTGCCAAGGCGTGATTTCAATGAATGGTTGCATATGCCTGAGGATTGTTTCTCGGACTTGAATGAGGAGAGAAACAACAGGCCAACGCTAAAAAAGCAGCTGGAAACTTTTGAAAAAGCTTGTAAAAGATATCGGGCGCTGCAATTAGACAACACCTTTTTGAGTAAGTCACTTTTGTTGAAACAAGTACCCAAAGGACTTTGTATTTGGAAGTTGCCCATGGGGATTGAAGCTGGTTCCACTGCCTTTCGTGAGTTGGTGGACTTATTTAATATTACTGGAATGGAGATGTTTGACATTATCATCTGCAATAATACAAGTAAGTTGGCCATTATGGAGAAAGAGATTAATGTACTGAATCAAAATATTGTTGATGACTTCTATTTTCTGAGTATTTGAACAGTTATAACCAAGTGCTCAGAGACTTTGAGAATTTTGTCAAAAATAACATCAATATTAAACGTAAAAAGCTGGCTAGGGTCACTAATGACTATAAGAGTGATAGGGCCTATCCTGTAGGCTCTAAGGATACTAGCAAAGCTGTTACTGGACATGTATACAAAGAACAGCAAATCAATGTTAATAATGCTGGTAACTGTGGTAATGATGTACAGTATGATAACAATGAATGTTTTTTAGATCAGAACTCTGAACCAAGGAGGTCAGAGCGTTTGAAGAACATGGGGGAAGGGGGGCCCACTGTACCAGCAGAACATGGGCCATCAGTACAACAGGAGGTACTACTACAACAACATATTCCAAGGGGGGCAAAATGAAGAAATGATTGCCATTGATTCTTTATTGTATAATAATTATACTGATTATAATACAGTTTTTGACAATGTTACATTGAATGAGTCAGTGGTTTGTGATGTTTATAAAAAGGATGATTCTACCATCTACAATTTCAGTGACCTGACACTGAATGAAACTTATCATAGCTTATTTAGTAGAGGCATCACCTTTGTACCTAATTTTCACTTAGATGTAGCAGATGTCCTTAATAATTTAAAATTATTTACTAGGCAAATGAATCTTAAGTTGTTTTTTTCTGGTCACAAAGAGAATAGGGTGGATATTGAACTACATAAGAAAAGCCTATTTCCCCCCTAACAACACTGATGTAATGTTATCTGAAAAACTATGTGAGAGTGAAGCAAGGAGGGTACTTAAGAACAATAAAAAAGAGAGTGATAATATCACTATTGATGAAAGGAGGGCCCTATGTGATCTGACAGTTAAAGATTTACATATAATGAAACCAGATAAGGGAGGGGGCATTGCTATAATGTCATACTATGACTGTGTGTTTAGAATGTACAAGATTTTGAATGACCCCCACACTTACAATAGGGACCGGCTCCGAATAGACTCGACCAGTATCGGTGCCAAGGGAGATTCCAAAACAATTTCCCTCGGTGCCGAGGACGGCTTCAGCGCCGAAGGGGAAGAGTCTGAGCCGGCAACCCTCATCGGCTCCAAAATCAGTGGAGCCGATGAAGGTGACCCGCCTCTCGAAGCACCAGCCATCGGCTCCAAAACCAGAGGAGTAGAGACTGGAGGCATCGAGGCAGACCGTTCCGCCCTCGGCTCCGAAGTCCGTGGAGCCGATGGAGAAGCCTGCCTAGATTTCTTACTTGTCGGTTCCGACGGACTGGTCGGAGCCGAGAATTTCTTTTTCTTAGCTGGAGAGGAAGAGGAAGATAAGGCCTCCTCGAAGGAGGGTTTGATAAGCCCTTTTAAGATTAATTTATTCTTCCTCTCTTGGAGGACCCTGGAGGAAAAAGCGTGACACGCTGCAAGACTCCTGTAGGTGTTTGGCTCCTAAACAGTACACGCACAAGGAGTGATCATCGGTGATGGACATTTTATAATTGCATCTCGTGCACTTTTTAAATCCTGAGGGTCTATGCTCTTTAGACATAATGCCTGTAGACTACTCACTATATCAGAGAAAAATACCAAGTATGTCACTCAGAAACAGATTTTACAACAATAAAGAAAACCTTTTCTTATATATATATTTTTTTTTAACGAGAGGCGAAGCCCAAGAAAGATAAACAAATAACAACTACAACTACAAATACACCAAAAAGGAGGGCCAAGAACCCTCTAACTCAAACAGGTACTTGACCTCCAAAATATAATTAGACTCACTAAAGAACTAGGGGAAGGCCCCTCTAACTTAAACTGAAACCTTTCCCTGTTCAGTCACACAAAATTACCACAAAAATTTTACAAAACACACTTATAACACAACGATAGCTGTTAAAACAGCTTTTGGGTAAAGATTACAGAATTTCCTGACAGAAAAACTCTCAGAAAAAAAGCATTTAGCTCAGCCAAGTTCGAGACCACGTCCTAGCTTGTAAGTGGCAAACGAGATCTGGGGAAGTAGTGGTGGTGCATCCTGGGATAGAGAATAGCTCAGCCAATAAGAGGCTTCGCTCTATAGCATAGCGTGCCGAGTCGGAGCCGAGGATCGGCTCCGAGCCCATCAGTACAGAATGTAGGCGAGATAGGATCACATAACATCACTAATATTTTCCAGTACATCAAGAAAAGAGAAGTGGGAATCTTGGGGCTCTGTAGCAAGCTACAATTTGGATTGCAGTTTTGCCCAGAGTTAGTTGCACTTTGATAACCACAGATGCATTATGCTGAGCAACTAGCCTGGAGGTGTGGATATCCTTAATGAATATGGACACACCTCCCCTTTTGGTGTTTCGGTCCAGGTTAGGTGGCCGAAAAGTGTGGTATGAGTTATAGCCTGGTAGTGCAGGGGTGCTCTCTGGAGCCTTGAACCAGGTCTCAGTCACTGCACAGATATCGATGTTCTCCATTTTAAGGAGTGCCTCGAGTGATTGCATTTTGAGATTTAGACTTCTAGCATTGAGTAGCATTACCCTCAGTTTTTGCTTGTCTGTTCCTGCTACGGTGGTGAATTTGTTATTTAAACCTTGCCTAAAAAAGGCACTATAGGGGCAGCAAGAGCCTTAGCCTGTATCCGGAATCCCAGGGGTGACAGGTGCAGGCTATCTATCACATTCAGGAGGACTGCCTTAAAATTCAGTATTATATACTGCCTGGTCTAATCTCTAGTTACAAAATCACCCTTAGTTGCCCTCTTTTAACTCCTTGTGCTCCCACATCCTTATAGCTCACCAAATAAAAGACCTGACATCATGGGTATGCACCTTCCCAGTTTCTCCACAGCCAGTTTGGTGGACATGAGCATCTTGGGACAATGTAGCAATCGTCTCATGTTCACTCTCAATCATTTAATCTGCAAAGAAATACAAAGTATGAGAAAGATGCATTTACATAATGTCACTAGAGGCAAAGCTCTCATGTACAAGCACACAAAATAAAAATCAGGTTTTCAGTAACACACACACTACACTCACCTCACACATAGACAAACTTATGTTGAGGCACTTAAATGCAATCTTCCCAAAACCCAGACACGTACACCTCTAATAATTATCCTCCGCAAACCAAAAAACATTCAACAAAAGGAAAGTTTAACACTATACACACTGCCACAAGAGCAGCCTCAACTAAAATGTCCATAAGACAAGCCAACATACTACCCAGGTCTCTAGTCACAGGGACTCCATTGTGTGATATACTGACACCCAGGATGGACAAAGAGAAAATAACTGTCATTTACTTATCAGGAACCAGGATTCGCCAAGTTACATAAGCACTTGAGTCATTACACCACAGATAGTAGACTGACTCAGTCAAAGTCCATGGCGGTGTAAATGACATCAGAAGTACCTCTGCAAGCTATATGAAGACAGACACTGGGAAGCTCTCAGAATTTGTGTCACAGGCTGGTATGTGCCCAGCATTGAACAGCGTTTTAACTTCACCAAGGATGATGTCACACAATACAAACAAAAGATGACTGACTTCAACGATTGGCTTAGTTTCTGGTGTCATTCTAAGGGGTTACAAAATATGTCAGCATGGGAGGACATAGTTAACAAACCACATTGCTTTGTCAACGATGGTCTGTACCTATCTCCTCTATGCTTTCAAATATTGGCTAAAACATGTCTGGAATGACAAACTGACAAATCTTCCAACCTAGTAAAATCAACCCAGGGAAATGTAAAGGTGTTACTGCTTAATGCCAAAGGTTTAAACAAGAAACTCCAGCCCCACCAAGCTTTCCTCATCCCGAAGGTTGCAGATACATGTGCAGTTACCAAGATACTGCCAAGGGGCGTGATTTCAATGAATGGTTGCATATGCCTGAGGATTGTTTCTCGGACTTGAATGAGGAGAGAAACAACAGGCCAACGCTAAAAAAGCAGCTGGAAACTTTTGAAAAAGCTTGTAAAAGATATCGGGCGCTGCAATTAGACAACACCTTTTTGAGTAAGTCACTTTTGTTGAAACAAGTACCCAAAGGACTTTGTATTTGGAAGTTGCCCATGGGGATTGAAGCTGGTTCCACTGCCTTTCGTGAGTTGGTGGACTTATTTAATATTACTGGAATGGAGATGTTTGACATTATCATCTGCAATAATACAAGTAAGTTGGCCATTATGGAGAAAGAGATTAATGTACTGAATCAAAATATTGTTGATGACTTCTATTTTCTGAGTATTTGAACAGTTTTAACCAAGTGCTCAGAGACTTTGAGAATTTTGTCAAAAATAACATCAATATTAAACGTAAAAAGCTGGCTAGGGTCACTAATGACTATAAGAGTGATAGGGCCTATCCTGTAGGCTCTAAGGACACTAGCAAAGCTGTTACTGGACATGTATACAAAGAACAGCAAATCAATGTTAATAATGCTGGTAACTGTGGTAATGATGTACAGTATGATAACAATGAATGTTTTTTAGATCAGAACTCTGAACCAAGGAGGTCAGAGCGTTTGAAGAACATGGGGGAAGGGGGGCCCACTGTACCAGCAGAACATGGGCCATCAGTACAACAGGAGGTACTACTACAACAACATATTCCAAGGGGGGCAAAATGAAGAAATGATTGCCATTGATTCTTTATTGTATAATAATTATACTGATTATAATAAAGTTTTTGACAATGTTACATTGAATGAGTCAGTGGTTTGTGATGTTTATAAAAAGGATGATTCTACCATCTACAATTTCAGTGACCTGACACTGAATGAAACTTATCATAGCTTATTTAGTAGAGGCATCACCTTTGTACCTAATTTTCACTTAGATGTAGCAGATGTCCTTAATAATTTAAAATTATTTACTAGGCAAATGAATCTTAAGTTGTTTTTTTCTGGTCACAAAGAGAATAGGGTGGATATTGAACTACATAAGAAAAGCCTATTTCCCCCCTAACAACACTGATGTAATGTTATCTGAAAAACTATGTGAGAGTGAAGCAAGGAGGGTACTTAAGAACAATAAAAAAGAGAGTGATAATATCACTATTGATGAAAGGAGGGCCCTATGTGATCTGACAGTTAAAGATTTACATATAATGAAACCAGATAAGGGAGGGGGCATTGCTATAATGTCATACTATGACTGTGTGTTTAGAATGTACAAGATTTTGAATGACCCCCACACTTACAATAGGGCCACAAAAAACAAAATAAACAGGGCATATGCTTATGCTAAAATTGATCTCTACTTGCTTGATGTGCATTATTTCAGGGTGCTATTGATGAGAATGAGTTCAGATTTTTTTCTGTTGAACACCCCATTATACCTGTGATCTTTGGGATTCCCAAGATCCACAAATGCCTTTATAATCCTCCATTTAGGCCAATAGTTGCAGTAAGGGGCTCAAAAACAGAGCCCCTTGCTGCACTTGTGGATGAAATGACTAAAAAGGTAGTAACAGGGTTGAACACATTCTGAGATTCATGGCATTGCCTAGAGAGACTTAAAACTGTAAGGACATCAGGTATTTTTTCTTCCTTACTATTGATTTGATAATTTACCATCATACCCCACAATGAGGGGTTGGCTTTTTTTCGTGAGAGTCGGCTGACGAATAATGGGGTTGATAAATCTAGGATTAATGTTTTGGTTGATCTTATGGAATGAATACTCCAGAACAACTTTTTGAGCTTTGAAGGGGAAATTCACCACCAGGTCTCTGTAGTGGCAACAGGAGCCAAGTGTGCTCCAGTGTTTGCAAATTTAGTGCCTCTATATTGGGAAGATGTGTTAATTTTTCCATCTCACTTTATGTCCAATGTTCTACTTTATAATAGATTTTTGGATGATATTTTGATATTGTGGAAAGGTAATGAACATGAAGCAATGCAATTTGTAGAATTTATGTATAATACTACCGCATTCCTGAAATTCACTAGTTCATGGCATCAGTGAAACAGATTTTCTTGACATCCATTTGACTTTGGATAATAGTGAGTTACACAGTAGTATATATAGGAAAAAGACTTTTTTTTTCCAATGCTGTGTAACATTTTAGTACTTGTCACCCCCTCTCATCAAAAGAAGTGGGTTATCAAGGGGCAGACGGTTAGACTGTCCAGACTTGAGTGATGACAGCATTTTCAAAGAAGAGTTATACAAGTTGGTGGGGATGTTTTTGGAAAGGGGTTACCCTTTAAAATTATTATTGAAAGTTAGAAATGAGGTAGTTAATAAGAGAAGCACTGTGTTTCAACCTATATTATGCTCTGAAAACTCTAAAATACCAATGATGAGGGACCTGGATAATGTGAGTATAATGGTTCTGAGGTACAACCATTTAGCTCCATCATTAATGACAGCTATTAGTAATGCATGGCGAATAAGCCACAATGAGGCAAAGAAAGGCTATTTTAGGCTCTAAGCCAAGGATTGCCTTCAGAAGAGGTAGAAATATTAAAAATATACTTGAATGTCCTAAATTAAATAAGCAGGCATCCATCATGTACAGGGTTGGGAGGGTGACCTAATGGTTAAGGTGTTTGCCTTACATACACAAGGTGCAGGGTTTGAGTCTCACAAGGGATAATTGGCTATGCTTAAAATGTCTCGCAAGGGCAGTTAGCTTAGTACTAACCTATGAACCTATGTGGAGAATGTAAACATTGCAAGTTTATTAATGATGGACCCTATGTTTCTATTGCTGGGTATGACCGTACTTTATATTGCCTTGGTAGGTGCAGTTGCAACACTACTATCTTAGTTTATGTTGCTACTTGCACCAGTTGTCTACGTTTCTACGTGGGAAAGACCACATGTAGATTAAAGGACAGAATTGCTGAACATGTGAGGGCTATAAGATCTAAAAACACACATAATGCATTATATATGCACAGTACAATCTGTGTTAATTTTAAGAAATTTATTGAAAGGGGAGGTGATGTTAAGTTAAAAGTTGAGAATTTGGAAATCAAATGGCAACTTAGGCTCAATGCCTTAGCCCCCCCCCCCCCAAGGGCTCAATGATAATACAGCAATATTACCAGTGCTAAAAGATAAAACAATGGCTTTATAATAAAAATAAGTTATGTACTCACCATAACATTCCATGAGTAGTTATAATTCATTTTCTGCAACCTGTGGGTATTCAGATCCATATCGGATCTGAGCCGGCAACATTTTTCAAGCATCTGCTCCAAGCTCCTCCCCTTACCTATAATCCCTCACATCCCCTACCTTTCCTCAGATCGAGTTTGCCACTATTCAAACTATCAGCAACTCAGTAACAGCACTAACCAAGAACAGGTTCGGGGGAAGGAGGGCGGGACGGTTGCAGAAAATGAAGTATAACTACTCAGATGGAACGTTATGGTGAGTACATAACTTCTTTATCTGAAGTAGTTAACTTCATTTATCTGAAACCTGTGGGACAGGGTACCCAGCTACCAAAACTCCTTGGAGGCCCTCATGGAAGGATATTCCTGAGCACCGCAGAACCAAAGGATGCTCTCCCTCTAGAGATCAAATCCAACTTATAATGAGAAATAAATGTATACGACCTTGCCCAGGTCACTGCTGCACAGAGATCATCGAGTGAAACCCTAGACCAAAAAGCAGCAGAAGTTGCCATAGATCTGGTAGAATGAGCTTTAACAGGACCACGTGGGGACAGACCTTTATCCTTATAGAATTGCAGTATACATTGTGCAATTCATCTAGCTAAGGAGACCTTGGAAATGGCTTTGCCCTAAAAGGGTCTAGAAAAGGACATGAATAACTGGTCAGACGTACGAAATTGTTTAGTCCTATGTAAATAGAAAGAAAGCTGTCTATGAACATCTAGCAAATGCAGCTTATACTCACCCTTGTTCTGAAAATATGGAAAGAAAACAGGCAGATTAATCATCTGGTTAATATTTGATTCAGAGGCAACATTTGGTAAGAAAGAAGGGTTCGTGTGGAGTGAAACTCTGTCTTTATGAAAGATCAAGTAAGGGGGCATGACAGACAAAGCTTGGATCTCAGAAACCCTTCTGGCCGAAGTAATGGCCACTAGAAAAGGTGTCTTCCAGGAAAAGAATTTCAAATCTACTGAAGCTGCTGGTTCGAATGGGGGAGCAACCAACGCCTGCAGAACTAGGGTAGGATCCCAAGGAGGGACTGAATCATTAACTGGGGGACAAAAAAGAAAAGTGCCTTTCAGGAAAGCTTTAGACAGTCTCAAAGAGGCCAGAGCATTCATATTTTCACTGACATAAAAATTAGATATGGCTGCCACAGTTGTACTTTCACCACAGAGGAACTAGCCCCTTGTTGGAAAATATTGGACAAAAACGGCAACACTGCAGGAACTGGAGCCATAAAGGGATCTAGGTTCCTCTGAGAAGCCCAAACAGAAAAGCATTTCCATTTGCTGCGATAAACCCTCCTAGTGGAAGCTTTGTGGGATGCCACCAAAATAGTCTTTACTGAAGATGACAGACCGGGAGTCCTAGCAATCAGGGGAACTGGAGCAACCAAGCTGTCAGCTGGAGGCTGCCCAGATCGGGTGGACTGATGACCGAGGGATGAGAGATGAGATCCGGGCAGGGATCCAGAATCCAAGGATGAGTTAGAACATGAGACCAGAGGAAGGGGAACCACACCTGACGAGGCCAGAACAGGGCAATGAGGATCACTTTGCACCACAGTCGGCAAGCTTTCTGAAGAAACTTCAGAATGAGAGGTAATGGGGGATAAGCATACAGTAACCTGGGAGGCCAAGCATGGACGAGAGTGTCTCTGGGGGAGTCCCCTGGTGAGGGGATCAGAGCGAAGAACTCGCTGCACTTCACGTTGGAAGGAGATGCGAAGAGATCGCAGCAAGGCTGACCCCACACAAGGAAGATCTCCTCCTCTACTGACTGTTTCAGAGACCACTCATATGGCATTAGAATAGCCCGACACAGTCTGTCCGCTAAAATGGTGGAGCGTCCCGGGATGTATGCTGCAATCAGAAACCGACTGGTGGAGATCGTCCATACTCTCATGGCCTTGTGACAGAGATGGTAAGATCTGGTTCCTCCTTGTTTATTGATGTACCAGACAACAGACATATTGTCTGACTGAACTGCAATCATTCCCGGGGGAAGAACAGCATGAAAGGCTTGCAACGCTTAAAGCACTGCCCTCATCAACAGAACACTGATATGAAATCTGGTCTGGGACCACGTGTCTTGGACTGTCCTCTCCAAATAGTGCCCCCCCACCCGAGCTGGGAGGCATCCGTGGTCACTGTGGCTTGGGCTGTGGGTGTTATGAAGGGACGACCTACCAAGATTTCCAGTGATTGGAGCCACCAGAGAAGAGAAGTCATGCAGGCTCTGCTGATTCGTATTGGATAGTCCATGGGGAGGTCTAACCAAGACCACTGAACTGCCAGGGTCCACTTAAGCACCCACAAGTGAAGGCGCGCACAGGGAAGGATTGAGATTGCTGCAGCCATGGAGCCTATGGCTCAGAGAATATCGCCGTTGGCATCCTGGGGCCGAGGATCACTGACACACGAGCCCGTAGGTTCTGGACCCTGTCCAGAGTGCGGAAAAACTTGCAATAGTAGAGTGTCCAGCCGTGCCCCTATAAATTCCAAGGTCTGTGTTGGGATCAAGCGGGACTTGGAGATGTTGATGGTAATCCCCAGGTTGACTACAAGATGCAGGAAGGAGTCTCTGGCCATGCAAAGTAGATGCTTGGTGGCAGCAGTGAGGAGCCAATCATCTAGGTAAGGAAACACCTGAATTTCTTGAAGTCTCAGGTGTTGCTACGACTGCCATAACCTTGGTAAACACCCTGGAGACTGTGGTGAGACCGAAGGGTAGTTCTCTGAACTGGAAATGATTGGCTCCCAGCTGGAAGCGAAGGAATCTCCTGGGGCTTCTGCAAATTTTTATATGGTAGTAAGCATCCTGGAGGTCTACTGAGCACATCCAGTCGCATTCTCGGAGGTAAGGTAGAATGGACTGCAAGGTGACCATCAGGAATTTCTGCTTGGCTACAGTCAGGTTCAGGGTTGACAGGTCCAAACCTGGAGTAAACGCCTAATCCGGACTGATCTGGGGGGATCGGTTCGATGGCATAATTGAAAAGCAGCTTTGAAATTTCTTGAACTGCCGCCTCCCTTTGAGTGGATGGAACATCTGGGAGGCGCTTTGGTTGGATGTGTGGGGCAATGAACGGGATGGAGTAGCCACTGGATATTATTTGGAGCACCCAACAGTCCATTGTAATGGACACCCAAGCTGTTAGGTGCAATGACAATCTTCCCCCGACTGTCTCCAGAGTACGACGGTCGGGCAACCCCTCAGGGTTGCTGTGTGTGTCTGTCCGAGAAGGTCTCCCTAGACCCAAAGTTCCTTGGGCCCCTTCTGCCTCTGGGGGACGAGTTGTCCTGAGAGTCCCGGGAAAACTGAGATTTTCGGAACCACATCTTCTTTTGCCCTCTCTGATTCCTAGAAAAGGATCTTTGAGGGCTAGAGAAGTGAACTCCGACAGCAGACAGTGTCTTCCCGTCCTTCTCGCTCTGGACCAGGGTGGCACGAACTGTCTTCCTGAACAGGGAGAAACCATCAAAGGGAACATTTGTGAATGATGCCTTGAAGGGGTCCGCGAATTGACAAAGTTTGAGCCAAGCATGTCGCCTCATAGCTACACTGGTCCTAGCCGCTCCTTCCGTGGCATGGGAAAGAAGATGCATGGACGTGTTCGAAACAGATTTTAGAGTCAACATTTTCGCCGAGAACAGCCTCTTGTCCTCTGGCGACAAAGACTCTGGGGGCGACACACTGAATTTCATGACTAGGTCTCGCTGAAGTCGTATGACGTGTGCCAAATAATTCAGTGCTCGTATGGAAAACGTTGCTGAAGAAAAGACTCATTTCCCAAACCGATCCATCGCCCTAGACTCCTTGTCCAGAGGGTGGACCAAAGAACTTTCCTGTGCCAGTTCTCTCTTGGTGGCAGCTGACCCACCACAGCATCCACCAGGGATCCCTTGTACCAGGCTTATCTGTCTGTGGGAGGAGAAAGGATCCTGTCCGGGTGTTTGGGTATTGGCTGTATGGTGTCAGACTCCTTCCATGCCCGCATTGTAATGAGATCCACTAAGGAATCTGCAGGAGGGGACACCCAGGATGCAGATGGGCCCGTGCCAAAGGCCTACAGGAATATTGACTTGTCTGTAGAGGGTTTTGGGGCTGAACAACCTCCCCTCTGGCGGAGGATTTCCATGATGTCTCCAAAGGAGACATCCTCGGGAGGTGACCTGGGGGAACCCTCACCTTCATCCAAGTCAGTATCTTCTGTGAGGGATTTGGGGGAGTCCATGTGCCTCCTCTTACACGAGTGTTTACGAGGACCCTCTTCAGTGGGACTCTTTGAAGTGGGCTTGTAAGTCATGGGGGGGGGGTTCCACGACGGGATCCACCTGGGGAGTCCTTTAGCATGGGCTGTCCCTGGGACAAGCTGATGGAAGTCGTGACCAAATCTACGGAAGCCTGGGTGGAGTCCAAGGCGATGGGCTGGGATCTCAATCCTTGGGAGAGAACCCTCTCCAACATGTCGAAGGCCGAAGAAGAGCGCACCTCCTTAAAAACCAACAAGGAAGAAGCTCACCCCAGCTCCGCCGTGAGGATCGGGGCCAAGACAGCCGGGGTTCCGAAGGAACGGCTCGGATCCGACAAAGTCAGAGCCGAAGACACCTCTGTTCCCTCGGATCTGACTCACTGTTCTCGGCCCCGAGAGGTGCTCGGATCCAAACAAGTCTGATCCAAGGAACGCAAGGTAATCGCCGGCGTCAAAGTTGGAGGAACCGTCAGCACCGAACCCCCAGCTCTGAGGATCCTCGGATCCATAAACCCCAAAACCGCAGGTCAGATCGAGGAAGGAGAGAGTGGATGGAAGAAGGGCAGAGAGGTCCCCTCTCCTGCCGGAGAGGGGCCTGGCAAGACTCCCATTTGGATTTGGGTCCGAATTAACCTCCGCATCATCCTGTCCATGTCAAGCCCCGACAGACTCCGATTCGACCCCGAGGAGGTGACCGACTCGGATCTGGCTGGTCTACGAGATGACCTTGAAGAAGGCCTCTGGTCTGAGGGCTCCGTTGAGAACGTTGGGGAGTGGAGCCGAGGAGAGGTGGCCCTGACAACTTTAGTAGGTGGGCTGGGAAAGGGCTCCTGCTCTGGAGACAGTTTGCGGTTCCTTTCCCCTCTCTTATCCTTGTCTCTCATCTTTTTCTTTCGATTTTGTCCCTGTCTCAGAAGACTTAGAGGAAGGTTGAGTCCCAGCCTGGGGGGGGGGTGATCGACTACTGGAGCCGAGGTCGTCGAATACAATGCAGAAACTGGTAGCAGGCCCTTAGCTACCAGCTTTGCCTTCCTCTCTCTCAATGCCCTAGGGTTGAACCCTGCACACACACTACAAGGTAAAGATAGGTGGGGAACACCCAGGCAAATAACACACAGAGTGTGGCCATCAGCCGGTTGAAGCTTGTGGCCACACTCTGCATTTTTTAAAAGTTGGTTTTGGCTGCTCAGCTATCACCAAAAACCACTCGGCCAAAACTAAACCAACTAACACACACACACTAAGGGCGGTTAGGCCAACACTACCTCACAAACTCTAACTTTTTAAACTACTTTTTTTTTTTTTTTTTTTTAACTGAAAACCGACGAACAACGAAGGGGAGGAAAGGGATGAAAAAAAACGACTACACACACACTAAATATACATGAAAAAGTACCACCTACTACACCCAACTTGGAGCTACAGAGACCACAATGCGTATGCATGAAGCAGCAAACGAGATGTGAGGGATTATGGGTAAGGGGAGGAGCTTGGAGCAGATGCTTGAAAAATGTTGCCAGCTTGGATCCGATATGGACCTGAATACCCACAGGTTGCACATAATTACAAGTTATGTACTTACCATAACGTTCCATCTGAGTAGGTGGATTCATTTGTCTGCAACCTGTGGGTTATGGATCCGATGTCGGATCCGAACCGGCATGGTTTATACAGCTATGGATCCGAGCTCCTAGCTCCTCCCCTCACCCATAATGCCCTGCTCTCCCTACATGACCTCAGATCGAGTTTGCCCTGTATCAAAATACCCTAGAAATGGGTAACACATTCTATGCAGGAAACTGACAAGGCCAGGGGGATAGGGGGGCGGGATGGTTGCAGACAAATGAATCCACCTACTCAGATGGAACGTTATGGTAAGTACATAACTTCTAAATCTGAAGTAGGAGATTCATTTGTCTGCAACCTGTGGGACAGAGTCCCCAGCTACCTGAATCTTGGGCGGCCGTCATGGCAGGATATTCCGGAGCACCGCGGAGCCAAAGGATGCTCTACCTCTAGATGTGATATCCAGCTTGTAATGAGAAATAAAGGTATGAGATGACGCCCAAGTGGCTGCTGAACAAATGTCATCCAGAGGAATCCTAGCTTTAAAGGCCGCTGAGGTAGAAACTGACCGGGTCGAATGGGCATGGACTCCC
The DNA here is from genome assembly GCF_019279795.1 of Protopterus annectens. NCBI lineage: Eukaryota > Metazoa > Chordata > Ceratodontiformes > Protopteridae > Protopterus > Protopterus annectens. The sequence goes on along the minus strand of NC_056733.1, from coordinate 1,570,755,127 downwards.
TCCGGTGTGGGCCTCTCAGAAGCTTGGTAAGCTAAAGGAATACACTGCGAAATCCAGCGTGACAAGGAGACTTTGGAAATTGGCTTACCCAGATTGAATTTGGCAAAGGAAATGAACAATTGGTCGGATTGCCTATGACCAGCTGTCCTGTTAAGATAAAAATGAAGCTGCCTGTGAACATCCAAGGAATGCAGCTTGTATTCACCCTTGTTCTGATATTTAGGAAAGAAAACAGGGAGGTTGATGGACTGATTAATGTTTGCTTCCGAAGCTACCTTAGGAAGAAAGGAGGGATTGGTCCTGAGGTATACGCGGTCCGGATGGAAGACCAAGTAAGGCGGCTTCACGGATAAGGCTTGAAGTTCCGAAACTCTTTTGGCCGAAGTAATGGCTACTAAAAAAGCAGTCTTGAGGGATAAGAATTTAAGATCTACTGTGGCCACAGGCTTGAAGGGGGAGCAGTCAAGGCCTGAAGAACCAAGGAAAGATCCCATGGTGGAACCGCTTGCTTGACAGGGGGTCTAAGGAGAAAGGTGCCTTTTAGGAAGATGTTACATAATTTAGCCAACATAAGCGGTCCAGAGTCATGACCAACATGATAGTGAGAAATGGCCGCAAGCTGCACTTTGACCGTGGAACTACTGGCACCATCATTAAAAAGAGTGGTAAGGAAGTCTAGCACCAGAGGAAGGGGAACCGTGAAGGGATCTAGACCCTGCCGCTCCGCCCAAATGGAGAATCGTTTCCATTTACTGCGGTAAACTTTTCTGGTAGATGATTTATGAGCAGCTACCAGGATGGCCTTAACGGGGGAAGAGATACCGGGAGTCCTAATTAGGAGTGGAACTGGAGCAGCCAAGCAGTTAGCTTCAGGTTGTCCAGATTCGGAGTTGGTAGGTTCGATGGGTGTGATATCAGATCCGGAATGGGATCTAGAATCCAAGGTGGATTCACCGAGTGAGACCTTAGGTAAGGGAACCAGATCTGTCGAGGCCAGAATGGGGCAATGAGGATCATTCTGCACCCCAACCGAGAGGCTTTCTGAAGAACCTGGAGCATCAGAGGCAAAGGGGGGATAAGCGTAAAGAAGACCGGGAGGCCAAGCATGCACCACAGCGTCTCTCGGGGAATCCCCTGGAGGAGGGATTAGAGCGAAAAAACTGTCGCACTTGGTGTTTAAGGGAGACGCAAAGAGATCGCAACAAGGAGTTCCCCACTGTGCGAAGATACGTTTCGCTACTTGAGCACTGAGAGACCACTTGTACGGGGAGAGAATGGTGCGACTGAGCTTGTCCGCAAGGATGTTGGACCGACCCGGAATATGCGTTGCAATGAGAAAGCGGTTGGTGGAGATCGCCCATTCCCACACGCTCATGGCTTCTCAACATAAAGGATAAGACCTGGTTACCCCCTGTTTGTTGATGTACCAGACCACCGACATGTTGTCTGACTGAATCGCAATTGTTCCCAGGGGAAGAAAGGCCTGAAGTGCTCGCAACGCCAAGAGCACTGCTCTCATCTCTAGAACATTGATATGCAGGGAGGTCTCTGAGTCGTTCCACGTGCCTTGGACCATCCGGCCTGCAAAATGCCCCCCCCACCCGAGGCGGGAGGCGTCCGTGGTCACCGTGGCAAGAGGGGGAGAAGCACAAAAGGGGCGGCCTCCGTGGAGATCCTGAGAATGGAGCCACCACAAGAGAGACTGCTTGCAAGCCTTGCTGATCGCAATGGGATGATGCAGAGGGAGAGCAAGGTAAGACCACTGCACTTGAAGTGTCCACTGAAAGACCCGCATGTTGAACCTGGCGAGTGGAAGAAGAGATATCGCTGCCGCCATGGACCCTAGAGCCCTCAGGACCAATTCCGCCGGAACTGAGCTGGAGTGGAGGATGGCCCGCACATAGAGTCGCAGATTCCGAATTCTGTCGGCTGTGAGAAAGGCTCTTAGCTCCCTCGTGTCTAACCTGGCACCTATAAATTCTATCAACTGAGTAGGGACCAGGTTGGATTTTGCTACGTTTATTGTGATGCCCAGGCAGGGAGCTAGATGAAGAAAGGAGTCTCGCGCCAAGGATAGTAGATGCCTTGTTGGGGCGGTGAGAAGCCAGTCGTCCAGGTACGGAAAGACCTGCACCCCCTGAAGCCTCAGGTGGGCCGCAACCACTGCTAATACTTTGGTGAACACCCTGGGGGCTGTGGTGAGACCAAAGGGAAGGACCCTGAACTGGTAGTGACTGGCTCCCAGCCGGAAGCGAAGAAACCTCCTGGAACGTCTGCCCATCAGTATGTGGTAGTACGCATCCTTGAGGTCTATAGAGCACATCCAGTGATTCTCTCCCAGGAGGGGCAGGATGGATTGCAAAGTGACCATCCGGAACTTCTCCTTGGGAACTGCCAGGTTTAATAGGGACAGGTCTAAAATTGGTCTTTGGTCCCCCATCTTTTTTGGCACTAAAAAGAACCTGGAGTAGAACCCTGATCCGGTCTGGTCTGGGGGGATGGGCTGGATGGCTCTTTTCTGCAGCAGATGGTCAATTTCTGCTGAAGCGGCCTCTCACTGACCGGGTGGAACGTCGGGGAGGGATTTTAGCTTTGGGACGTGATGAAAGGGGATCTTGTATCCTCTGGATATAATGCGGAGGACCCAGCGGTCTGATGTTATGGACTCCCATGCCGCTAGGTGCTCCGAAAAACGTCCCCCGACTGCCTCCAGAGTGGAGCAGTCGGGCAACCCCCTCAGGGCTGCTGCGAGGGCCGTTCAGAGAAAGGTTCTCTGGACCCGAAATTCCTGGGAGCCCCTCTGTCCCTGGGGCGGCGTCCTCCCTGTCCTCCTCTGCCACGGAAGGACTGGTTGTCCGGAGTGGGTTGGGATTGCTGCGACTTCCGGAACCACATCTTCTTCTGGCCCTTTTGGTTCCTAGAGTAGGACCTCTGGGGCGCAGAGAAGCGGATTTCGATGGCAGACAGCGTCTTCCCGTCCTTCTCGCTCTGGGTCAAGGTGTCTCGAACCATTTTGCCAGAAAGGGACCATCGAAGGGGGCGTTCGCGAAAGACGCCTTGAAGGGCTCCGTGAAATCGCAATGGCGGAGCCAGGCCTGGCGTCTAGTGACTAGGCCTACTCCTGCAGCTCTAGCGGCTCCCTCAGTAGCATGGGACAGCAACCGCATAGAGGTATTCGTCACGGACCGAAGAGTGGCCATACGGGTGGAGTGCAAAAGTTTGTCCTCCTCCAACATGGACTCTGGGGGTGATGCAGCATATTCTTTAATAAGATCTCGCTGCATCCTGATAACATGTGCCAGATAGTTGAGCGCCCTCACCGAGAAGGTCGCTGAACTAAACATTCATTTCCCCAAGCGGTCCATCATCCGGGACTCCTTGCAAGGAGGATGGACTGAGGGACTCTCCTGGGCGAGTTCCCTCTTGGTGGCTGCTGCCATCAACATGGCATCTACCGGAGGTCCCTTACTCCAGTGGGCACGGTCTGCAGGGGAGCTAAGGATTCTGTCTGGCCTTTTGGGGATTGGCTCCACGGTGTCCGGTTCCTTCCACGCCCTGGTGGTAATAAGGTCCACCAGGTGGTCGGCAGGAGGGGACCCGCTTCAAATGCCTCCAAGAACACGGACTCGTCCGAGGAAGACTTAGGGGCAGACCACCCACCCCTTATGTGAAGCATTTCCATGATGTCTCCAAAGGAGACATCCTCGGGGGGTGAATCTTGGGGAGCCTTCCCCTTCCTCCAAATCCGTGTCTTCAGTTAAAGACTCGGGGGAGTCTATGTGCCTCTTTTTACACGTGTGCTTGCGAGGTGCTTCCTCGGGGGGGCTGTCCGAGGAGCCCTCGCAAGCAGTGTCTTGTTCCAATCGAACAGCTTGGGGCATTGAAGCGGGCTGTCCCAGTGGCCGGATGGCGGAAGCCTGACCCAGTGCAGATGGAGTGTGGGACGGAGCCGAAGCAAGTGCAGGGGGTCCGGAAGCCCTCAACAGAGCCCTCTCCACTACATCAAAAGTCGAAGGGGAGCCAGCCTCGACAAAAGGATCCGAAAGTCGGCTCCCCCTCGGATCTGAAGAGTGGATCGGAACCGGCGCCGAGACACTCAGATCCGAGGGACCAGTGCGCTCCGACACAGACGGCGCCGAAGGCACACCGAGTCCCCTGGATCCAAAGCTCGGAGCCAAGCTCCGAGAGGTCGGATCCGAAACACTCGAGGGCAGGATCGGATCCGAAGTACCTAGTACTATCGGCGCCGACCCACCCCCAGCTCCGAAGCTGCCCGGCTCCGAACGCTCCGAACCCGGGTAATGGGTCGGAGAAGGAGCTATGGGCTTGAAAAATGGGGTCGAGCTCATCTGCATCTGGGCCTGGATGAACCTTCTCATCATCCGGTCCAGATCGGCGTCGGAAAGGCTATATGTCGACCTCAAAGAGGCTACCGAGGTAGGCCTTTGCCGCCTCGATAGCCTCGACGGAGATCGGGTCTCCTCCTCCTCAGGCCCCGGTGAAAAGCACAGGGACCGGAGCCGAGGGGGGGGGGGGAGCCAGCAGCCAAGGAGTTTGGAGGAGAAGCCCGCTTAAGCTGGCGGGGCTGAAACGGAGGTCTCGGCCCGCCGCTTGTGGTGCTTCTCTCTCTGGTCCTTTTTTCTGGCCTCCCTCTCCTCCAACCCAGCAGCGGGAAGTTGAGTCCCAGGTGGAGGAGGGGGAGCAGGCAAGGAAGGGACTGTAGCAACAGTACCCACCACGGGAGCGGAGGCCGAAGCCGAGTCCGGGGGCAGAAGTCCTGCCAGGACCAGCTTCGACCTCCGCTCCTTCAATGCCCTGGGGTTGAACCCTGCACAAATGGAACATCCAGAAGTGAGGTGTTCAACCCCAAGGCTTGCACCAGTGTGGCCATCAGCAGGGGAAAGCTTATGGCCACACTCGGAGCACTTCGAAAAAATTGCCTTTGGGGCTTCTGACATAACTAAATTTTTTTTTTTTTTTTTTTAACCAAAAGAAAAAAACAAGTAATTAGTGCTAAACTAGCACGCACACAAGGCCCCAATACAACACACTCAAACAAAACTCCGAACCAGCGAGGGGAGGGAATTAAAGATAAAATTTTAGAGGTAAAATTCTAACCCAAAACTATCAAAAACCTAAAGGAAACCTAACACAATCACACAGAATTAACTAAAAGAAAGTAATCTGAAACTTTTTTAGAGTTTTAGAAACACTTAGCTGAAGAGCTCAAGACGATCCAACTGGTTACCAGCACGGCAAACTAGATCTGAGGTCATGTAGGGAGAGCAGGGCATTATGGGTGAGGGGAGGAGCTAGGAGCTCGGATCCATAGCTGGATAAACCATGCCGGTTCGGATCCGATATCGGATCCATAACCCACAGGTTGCAGACAAATAATCTCCTACATCAGATATGAAGTTAACTACTTCAGATTATTGGTTATGATGTTCTGGTTATTAACATATTTACCACAGGTCATGTTTTAGATAAACTTTTTTACACAAATTTTTTTTAGAATATGTTGTATTTAAAACTACAGATTCTATGTATGGGTATATGTCTTCATATGTTTTTGAGTAGTTGATTAGTGAAGTATGATTATGATTGGTCAGTCTTGATGATTTCAAGCTATTTAAATGGGTGTTTTGTATTTCCCATTCAACTCTGATGAAGCCACTTATTGTTATTGAAAGCGCTTAGTTTTTGGGATGTTTGTATGTGTTCAATGTGACATTAAAGTGGAGTATTCTGCTTGAGTTCGTTTTTTTTATTATTTTTTTTAAAAGTGTTACTGGTTTTACCCTTATTGGGTTTTCTCTTTTGAGTTACCAAGATATAGTTTAAAACTGCAGAGAGTACCCCAGCAGTGCAAGGCTTCAATTCAACACATTTCGACCAGCAACTGTACAGACGGGGACTAAACGTGGAAGTGTCTCAATCTATGCCAATAAAAAGCATACCTCTAGGTTGGTTAAACAGGAAGCTGTGTCAAGAGTTTCTCCATGTACAGAATATCGCAGACAAAGTCCCATGCCTTATCCTAGCAAGCTATAGGTCACCCTCTATGTCCCAGGAAACCCATAGCTCATACTTAGACCTACTGGAGACACTCAACATTCAACCATACTCATGGAGAACTTTAATTACCCCTCTTTACACTGGTAATGCCACATAACCTCAAATTTGCAGGCACAGAGATTCTGGACTTTGTAAACATACACACCCTAGATCAGCTAGTGCATGATCTCACTAGAGGTACAAATATATTGGATCTGGTATACACAGATATGGGAGAATGCTGCACCCCAGCCAGTATCATCTGGTAAGGTCAGACCACAAAGCAGTCTCCTTTGAAGAAGAAAAAATAATAATTCTGCAATCCCAGTAAATCCTGCAGCAGTTAGGAACTATTTCAAGGCAAACGACCTTTTATTAAGGGATACCCTTTCAAAATTTCAAGCCCTTTCAAACACATTTAACACAGCAGCCTATGTGAAACTGTTCACTGAAACTCTGTACACCCAAGTCAATGGCAGGACAGAGGCTGCTGTACCTACCAGAAGTAATCCCAAAACAAACCACCCTGACAGAATGCAAAATTAAACAAACTGTACAAGAGAAGAAAAAAAGTCATAACTGAAATTAAGAACAGCAGCACCCAGAAAGATAAAAACTCTCTCATCAAATCAAACAAATAACTAAGAGGGCTAATTAAGTTTAAGAAAGACAATTTTTAGATAAAGTTAGTTTCCCAAGCCAAGGACAACCGTGAGGCCTTATTTAGTTTTGTGAGAAATCTTAAAAGGAAGCACACAAAGTACAGTTTTGTACCTACCATAAATGTAGATGTCCGATAGATATGCAACTGCAGTCCTGACATATGGGTTGTCCTGCCTCAGGCAGCCCTTCAGTCGGCCGGATTCCAAAGTCTGGGTCCGGCGTCGGCTGATGTCGCCTCCTCCCCGACGTCAGAGCGGCTGGAGTATAAAGGCATCTGCCGACGCCATCTTATTCAGTGTTTCTTGCCCCAGATGCCAGGTGCCCTTCCAAGGAAGGCTAAATTTTGTGAATGGATAAGCAAAAAATGTCCAGACATGCACAACAGTAATAAACAGATACACCATAACAGATATCCCCAGCTAAATAGGAGAGGGGGAAAGGACCCAATGGAAAAAACAGAGGGGTAGGAGGGAGGGAAAACCTGACTGCAGTTGCATATCTATCGGACGTCTACATTTATGGTAGGTACAAAACTGTACTATGTCCTTCAAGAATGCAACTGCAGTCCTGACATATGGGTTGAATACCATAGCCAAGCTGGGGGTGGTAGGATCTAAGCAAGGGATGGTGTAGCTAAAAGACCCTGCAGGACTGCAGAAGCAAAGCCTGCTCGGGATCTGGAGTATAAAGGCAGGTTGTAGTGTCTGGTAAATGTATGCACGGAGCTCCATGTAGCAGCCTCTAGAATGTCCTTTGTAGCCACTCCTCTTAGAAAAGCTGTGGATGTGGCTATAGCTCTGGTTGAGTGTGGTCTTATATTGGCTGGCACACCCTTTCCATGGAAGGAGTAACAGAATCTGATGCAGTGTCCAATCCATTTTGAAATTGTTTGTTTTGAGACTGCCTTTCCTTGCACTCCGGCAGCATAGGCTACAAATAGTTGGTCAGACTTCCTGGTGGTCTTTGTTCTGTCCAAGTAGTAGCGTAATTGTCTGTGTATGTCTAAAGTATGCAGCAGCTTTTCCTCTTTATTTTGAGGATTGGGAAAGAAAGTAGGCAGGTGAATTGCTTGATTTAGAGACACCCTGGATATCACTTTTGGCATGAATGAAGGATTGGTCCTTAAAGAAACTCTGTCCTGATGGAAAATGAGAAAGGGAGGTACTGCCATGAGGGCCTGTATCTCCAAGACTCTTCTTGCTGAGGTAACTGCCAACAGGAAGACCATTTTCCAGGAGAGGAATTGCATTTCTGAAGATGCTGCTGGTTCAAAAGGAGGAAGAGTTAATTTTTCCAGGACGTAGTTGAGGTCCCATGCAGGAACTGGTGGTTTTCTGGGAGGTTTGATATTCTTTATCCCTCTTAGAAACTTCCTTAGCAAGGGATGCGAAAAAACAGGTGGGTCACAGTTGTAATTTGCTGAGATTGCTGAAGCGTGGATTTTAATGGAAGAAAATGAGAGGCCATTATGAAACATTTCTGCCAAGTATTCTAATATCTGAGGTATGCTCATCACTGATGCATCCTGTCCCTTTTTGGCATTCCAGATGATGAATCTCTTCCACTTGGCCGAATAGGTTTTTCTGGTGGAAGGTCTGCATGCTTCCAGCAAGATTTCCTGAACCTTTTCGGAGAGGGGGACATGGGAATAAGTCATGGAACCCTCCAAGCTGTCAGTTGTAATGTTTGCAGGTTTTGATGAACAGTCCTGTAATTGTGTTGAGTTAGGAGCAGAGGCCATTGGGGCAAGGGCCACGGTTTGGTGCGAGTTATGCTCAGTAGCAAGGGATACCAATGATGCCTCGGCCAGTCTGGAGCAATCAGTATTCCTTTTGGTTGCTCTGCTTTGATCTTCAGTAACACCTTGGTCAGTAATAGTAGAGGAGGGAATGCATAGATTTTTAGGGTATTCCAGCTGAAGGAGAGAGCATCCGTTCTCCAGGCAAAAGGATGGTGTGTCCTTGAGCAGAACCTGTCCAGGTGGTGATTGAGATGAGAAGCAAATAGATCTATGTCCGGTCTTCCCCATGCAGTTGTTATTTGTGAGAAAATGTGTGGATGCAGCATCCATTCGTGAGGATCCATGAAATTTCTGCTCAACCTGTCCGCCAATACATTGTCCTTGCCCGGAACAAACTGGGATTGCAAATGGATGTTCAGTTTCAGGGCCTTTTCCCAAAGAGCCATTGTTAGTCTGCAGAGGGGATACGAGTGAGTGCCTCCTTGTTTGTTTATATACCACATGACAGTGGTGTTGTCTGTCCTTATTAGCAGATGGCCTTGTTGAAGAGATTTTCCAAAGGCTTCTATTGCATGCATCACTGCCAACATCTCTTTTTGATTTATGTGCAGAGGCATTTCCGTGGTAGTCCACTGACCTTGAATGCATCTGTCCTCCATGTGCGCCCCCCATCCATGATCTGAGGCGTCTGTTGTAATGGTTTGACTTGCTTGAACCTTGTTGAAGGGCATGCCTTGGTTTAGATGGCTTGCTTGAGCCCACCACAAAAATTCCTTTTGCAGGCATGGAATGAGTGGTATTACGTCTTCTAGGTTGTGGCTGTGTTGAGACCATAAGCTTTTTAGATACCATTGTAGCTTTCTCATGTGTAGTCTTGACAGAGGGATCAGAAGGATGCAAGATGCCATGAAACCCAGGGCCTGCAGGATCTTCCTTGCGGTCAGCTGGGTACGTTTTGCTAGGCTTTTGAAATAATCTGGTAAATGCTGTTGTTTCTCCTCTGTGAGGAAAGCCATTTGTGAATTTGTATCCAGTTTTGCTCCTAGAAAAATAATCTTTTGTGATGGTAATAGTTTTGATTTTTGAATGTTGATTGTGTATCCCAAAGCCTGTAGCAGCTGAATGACATAGTCCAAGTTTTTTATCAATACTTGTTTGCTGTCTGCTTGTATGAGGCAGTCGTCCAGGTAGGGGTAAATTTGAATCCCCTGGAGTCTGCAATGTGCAACTACTGATGCCAGGCATTTCGTGAATACTCTGGGCGCAGTAGATAAGCCAAACGGCAATGCTGAGAATTGATAATGCCCTGTTCCTGCAAGAAATCTGAGGTATCTTCTGCAGCTGTGTCTGATTGGGACATGCTGGTATGCCTCCTTGAGGTCCAGAGTAACCAGCCAAGACCCCTTGCCCAGCATGGGAAGGAGTTGCTGTAACGTCAGCATTTTGAATTTTGGCACAATGAGAAAGGTGTTTAGAACAAACAAATCCAGTATAGGCCTCCATTGCTTTTCTTTTCTTGGAACAAGGAACAGTCTTGAATAGAATCCCTGGCCTTGTTCCTGAGGAGGAACCTTTTCTATAGCTTTTATTTGTAACAGCTTTGCAACTTGTAAGAGAGCCTCTGCCCTTTGATTTTGTGGCAGGTTTGGCATGCCTTGTCTCGTTGGTAAGGTGTGGAAGTGGAACCTGTAGCCTCTGTCTATTATGTCCAGAATCCATTTGTCCTTGGTTAAAATGTGCCAGTTCTTTGAGAATAAGGATAATTTTCCGCCTGGAGGTGCTTCCCTTTGAGCCTTGGTAGGCGGAGTGATAGTCAAGTCATTGTGATTGTCCCTGTGGTGCAGGTGAACTCCCTGCGCCACTTCTTTGATTTGGTGGTTGCCATTGGCGGCCCCTGTAGGAGCCTCGGTATTGCCCTCTACCTAGAGCACGCCTGTTCTTTCCCCTTTGAAGCTTGTCTGAGTCTGGAAAGGACCAATTCTTAGAAGGCCAATTCCTGCTGAATCTGGGAGGCTGAACCTGGAGGAAATCCTTGACAGTTTGTACTGATTTTGCCTTTTCCTCAATAGACTTCAACACATCCTGTGCATTAGCACCAAAAAGCTTCTCTTTTTCCAGAGGTGCATCCAGGAGCTTAACTTTAACATGGTCTGGCAGTGGCTGTTCTTTCAACCAAGCATGTCTACGTATAACGGCCCCTGTCATGGCTGCCCTACATGAAGCTTCCAATGCATCATAACCACACTGAAGAAAATGATTGCTAACCTGCTGACTGTTATGAACCAAATCCTGCAATGCCTTTCTATCTATAGGCTCAGGAGAGGCTAACTTTTTCTGCAAATCATCCATTAAGTAATCCTGGTACTGAAACATATGAAAAAGGCAGTTGAGTGACCTCATGGCAAGGGTGGAAGAGGTATAAACTTTTTTACCCCATCTCTCCAGGGACCTAGCTTCCCTGTCAGCGGGCAGAGGGTTTTTGGCCGAGGAAGAAGCCACTGCCTTGGGGCCCTGTGAAATAGTCTCTAAATCCACAGAGTGGGCCTTAAAGAGATGCTTATGGGTTTCAGGAACCCTGTAATATCTGTCAGGTTTGACAGGAGCAGGAGGGAGAGAATCAGGCGAAGCACTGGAGTCTGAGTATACATCATCAAGGACATCCAACACTGGAGGAATAGCTAAAGGTCTGTGTTGGGGTAGCTTAAGGAAGGTACATAGCCTTTTCCTGGAGTCAGAAAATTCCTGACCCTGCCACTGAAAATGCTCCCTCATGGAGTGTAGAACTTCACCAAAAGAAATATCCTCTGGAGGGGAGGCAGAGGGAATTGAATCCTCGGCATCCGAGTCCTCATAGGCCTGAAAGGATTCTTCCTGGGTATCTGAATGCTCTGAATCCCCAGAGGCTTCATCTGAAGAGAGGGTGTCTGTCTGCTCAGTTGTAGGCCTTTTTTCTGCAGGCGGCTGAGAACCTCTGTCTGGGTGCGGCTGAGAACCCCTGATAAGAGAGATTAAATCTGCAGCAAGAGTCATGATCTGTCTATCAGAAGAGGAGCCCTGAGCAGTAGGCTTAGGATGGGCCTTGGCCTGGCTGGCAGCCTTAGCACGTGCAAAGGCCTTGATGAACATGGATACCAGAGGCCTAGCTGCCCCACGTGCAGGGGTAACCTTGTCCACAGGAATGGTGTCGGGTAAATCCAGAGCTTCGGTTTCTGGAGGAAAATCCACAACCGGCACCGGTGAAATCTCCGGGACCGAAGAACGCGTTAAAGCGGTGTCGGCGGCCTGGAGCAGTAGAATTACTGCTTCCGAAGAGACCGAAGCACTTGCGGAGGGCTTAGGTGTTGTATCGGTGGAAGACGCGGGCCGAGGATGTCGGTCCCGGTCTTTGCGTTTTTTGGTAGATTGAGCTGTCGGTTGTTCCGACGGCATGATATAAGCGAAAGATTCGCCGAAAAAGTCTTCGGCAAATTCTGCCCGGCGCCTGAGTGTGCGCTTATTAAAGCAAGCACAGGCAGCACAGGCCGAGACGTCGTGGTCTGGGCCCAGGCAAGGGAGACAGTAAGAATGGAAGTCCTTATGAGGTATTTGTTTACCACAAGACAAACAATTATTAACTTTTTCAATTTTTTCTGACATCGGCTGAGGCAAGAAAAAATGTTCCCCAACGGGGTACTTAGCTTTTAGATGACTTCGGTAACTGAGAACACAGGAGCTGACCGACCGGCACTTGCGAACTGCTTCTGCTTCGGGCACCGCGCGGCAAGAAAGACTGAAGAAGATGGCGTCGGCGGATGCCTTTATACTCCAGCCGCTCTGACGTCGGGGAGGAGGCGACATCAGCCGACGCCGGACCCAGACTTTGGAATCCGGCCGACCGAAGGGCTGCCTGAGGCAGGACAACCCATATGTCAGGACTGCAGTTGCATTCTTGAAGGACATCACCAGTGTCCCAGACTAGTCATAAAAGAAGCCACATTCACAGAGCTAAGAGAAGCATCATATCTATCCTCTAACAAATTAATCTCCAACATTCCTGTCACCTTTCACCCTCAGTCACCTCATAGGAAATACAATGTAATATAACCCCAACAACTATCAAAAGAGAGCAGGTCCTAGTTGCCCTCTCTAGAGCCAAGAATACAGCTTCAATGGACTATGATAACATCCAAGGATACCTCTAAAATAGCCTGAAATATGAACTGTCAGGTCCACTGGAGTCACTATTCAAATACAGCCGCTGAAGAGGATTTCTGCCATGAGAATGGATGTTTGCAACAGTCATCCCTCTGCAAAAGGGTAGACCATCAACAAATCCTGGGAACTAAAGACCCATTAGTCTGATTAGTTTCACATGCAAAGCCATGGAAAGAATCATTGAAATGATTAACAATGACACAGGAAACCTTCAGACACTGGATCCCACCTAGTTTGGTTTTATCAAAGGCAGGTCATGCCTACTAAACCTGGTGGACTTCTCTGAGATGTTCACCAAGACAATGCATGAGGGCAAAATGGTGCATACTGCCTTCCCTAACCTGACTAAGGCATTTGATACAATATCCAATTGGACACTGTAAACAAATGCATGTAATTAGGCAAAAATCCTATGTAAAATAGGTTCCTCACAAAAAGAATACAGGGCATAAACATAATGCCTTACACAGATTGCCTCAAAGCTCTATCTCTATATTCTGTTTCCTAAAGGCTGCTGAGAGGTGACATGTCTGGCATACAAGGCATCCTAAGATGCACTCTGATGGACCTTTTGCATATGTGCAGAATGAACAGCATCGGAACTGTGAGATCGAATGCCCTAAACTTTGCTTATAACAAACAGGACATGATGGAAGGACGTGTGTCTCAGAAATTCTCATTCTCTGGAACAGAAGTCCCATCTAATCTATGTGAAACACAGCCTTTCTCTAATCCTTTTTAAACATAACCTTGACCCAGTGCCACACTATTATGCCTTTCAGTGTACTCATCTGCCTTTAGTGTATTTCACCCAGCAACACGATGTGTGACTGTTTCCACTTCTGTTTTACAGAATCTTCATTTGTTTCCCCACATGTTCAATGGACTCTGTAAACTAATATGTACACAGTCCACTATCTTGGGTCACAGATATTAACCTCTCATCTTATGGTTTAAATTCACCTTTCTTAAACCATTCCTGGGTCAGATCCTGATTGACATGGTTATTTCAGTTTTCAGTACTTGGAACTACATTTATGCCTTTTCCACATTTCTTGCCTTCTCACCGAATTCTTTTCCTTATATTCTTTCTTTTGTTTTGTTTTTTGGTAAATTCAGTTGCTGCCTGATTTTTATCTACTTCCAAGTTAGATTTCCATTCCCACTTGACACTGCTATACTTCTGCTAAACTAAGCAGGGAAATCTTCTTAAACTTTTTATTCTCATGTTTTAAAACTTTCACTATGTCTGGATCTGTGAAGTCAGCAGATGTTCATGCAGTCCTATGATTGCAGGTCTATACCTGTAATCAGTTTCAATGAGACCCATACCTCCCCTTCAGAATGAGGAATATATGACTTTGGCATATACCAATTTTTACATATCATGTGATAAGAGTGAAGCATTTTTCTTGTTTTCCTGTTCAAATGATCCAATATCTTTTGGGGCCAATCAACTGCCCCAAAACTATAACAGCACATTGGTTTACAGCTTACACTTTGTTCCTTGATATCAGGGCTGTTTTCAGTGTTAAATTTTTGTCTTCTAAAATATTCCTTATTAAGTTTTGTTCTCATTTGTTCATGTTTTATCACTGATTCTTCATTAATTCCCAAATACGTATACACTCTTCCTGCTCAAGCTGCTTTAGAAATCAATATATTTATTATATATTTATATCTCTCATATATATTTTTATATATTTATTATATATATATATATATATATATATATATATATATATATATACACACACACACATATATAATTTAATACATTAAGTTTTATTTTTTTTTTGTTTGTTTTTTATGTCAGTCCCAGGCTGTTATTTTCTTGTTACTAGAGATTTCTTGATTTAATATTGCTTTTGCACATTTATCAAGACCAAATGACATTCTTATATAATCTGAGAAAGCTGTAAAACTTACAGTTGTGCTTACAGCTACTCCTCTGACAAACTATGCAGTTTTAAATCATCCCTAAAAAGACGAGAACTCTTTACACTTGATAGTTTTCTGGGAGCCACACTGTAACTATCTAATAACCTAATCTGTTAAGTAGGCAGCTTATTGGGTTAAGGGCAAGACAAAAGAGCAGCAGTGACCAAGAGTCATCCTCCAATATCCCCCTTTGACTTTCTATTTCTGTGATAATGATTTGTTCTATATCATGGCTTAGTTACAAAGTGGTTTGTCACTGTTTTAAGGTCACTATAATCTAACCGATCAATGTAGGGGGTATCTTGTACGTAAGCACCCCTTTATCCATGAATGCGGGATGCTAACAAATGCTTTTTTCACGATCTATCCATGCCATACTTAGATTCTTCCCCTTTTACAATTCTCCATCATGACTATTTAACAACAAATTATCCTTTGTTTCATAAGACTTTCCTTTTGTTACCCTTTTGTTCTACTGCCACAATTGAGTTTTCTTCTAAATGACTATAAACTCTGTTGGCATTAATTCCAGTATATAGTTTACACAACATCTGAAGGCAAGTTAGTGGTCTATAGTTTTTATGATAGCTTGCAGGTTCACTGTTAAGGAGGAATATCATTTTTCCTGTTAACCAGGTTGGTGTCTAGGGACGTGGATATAAGTATTTCTTACTTAGGGCTAAATCTTTGTGTGAAGAGGTTAATACTTTCAGCCAGAAGTTAGGTACTGCATCTGGGCCTGGGGTTTTACAGTTAGCAGCTTTTCTTAATTTTGTTTTTCTCTGACCATTACTTCATTCCATTTCATATCCTGTACATTTGAACTTCTTACAGTTTCTTTTACTTATATCCATTCAGCATCTTTTGTTATATGCCACCTGGTCATCAAAGACAGTTTTCCAAAATGTGCCTATTTCTTCCATTTTGTGGTGTTTTCTATTCCTTTTGCTTTTTTTCCCAGTGTTCTATAAAACTTTGTTGGTAATCAATGAAGTGCTTATTTTTTACTTTCCCTTTATATTTACCTTTTTATCTTCTACATTTTTCTTCCTGTGCTGATATCCTTAGTTTATTAATTATAATACTATAAAAGGTATATCCCTGGTCT